>NC_052615.1:36817058-37117058 GCF_016545825.1 Eucalyptus grandis
TCATGAGGAAATTCTCCTTGTAGGTCGCAATCATATAGGCTCAGAGTTTTCAAGCTGGAGAAATTTGCTAAGAACCGAGGAACTATGGAGGACAAGTTGTTGCCATCGAGTTGAATGACTGACAGATTAGCAAGACTCATAAGGGAAGCATTGATAGGACCAGACAAAGAACAATATGACATGCTCAACACCTCAAGTTTTGGCACTGAAGAAGACAACGCGTCGCACCACTCACTTCCCTCAGCAAACACATCAACCCCATCAAGGTACAACTCCCTTAACTCCCCTAAATCCCCAATCATCGACCTTAAATTGGGCTTCTTAGGGTTCAGCCAAGCCCAACTGAGATCAAGAGTACGTAGCTTTGTCAGGCGTGAAAGCTCCCCAGGAATATGCCCAGTGAATCCAGCATTGGACAAGTTGAGATATGCCAAGCGGCTGAGATTTGCAAGGCCCAATGGAATCATCATGGAGTTGAAGTCGTTGAATGCCAAGTTCAGGCTCTGAAGGAACTCGAGCCTGAAGAGGCTCGACGAATCATCAATTCCACTAGAGATTGACTCTTTGCTCAAATCGAGACCGACCACGAGGCCGTCCTCGCACGTCACGCCACTCCATGAATCGGCGCCTTGGTCCCAGTGTACTAGCTTGGACGACACAAAGCTGTCGAAGACGAGACTGTTTCTCAGCTCGAGCAACAACGATCTCTGGTCCACGCCAAGACACTGGGAGGACGCTGAAGCCATAGCAACATCAGAGAAGATTGAGATCGTGGATATCGCAAGAAGAAGCCATGGGACGATCGAACCGTTCATCAGAGGAAGAGGTTGAGGAAGAAAGCGGGAAAAGGGAGTCAACCGAAACAAAGTCATCACTGAGGAATGGAGGAGTCGTCCAGGGGAAGCGTGAAGCTTTGTGTTGATATCCGGGCTGTCATTCCTTGGGCACCAGACTCTGGCTTTTATTTCACTTTCGACGATAGTGGCGCATATAGTCTTTATTTAACATGCTTTTTAGATCGAAACGAAGGCCATACTTTTATTTTCAAAGAGAAAAAGGAAAATAAAAGAAATCCACCTAAAATATTGAGATTAGAACTTCACATCCCTCGGAAATATTTTTGGCTCTCTTTTTTTTTTTATATAAGATCATAAAACAAATGATATTACATGATCGGTTTCATTTTTGTACTCACATTAACATGTAGAGATCCATTAAAAGTAAATAATGGATATATATATATATATAGACATATATATATATATATATATATATATATATATATAATAGCGTTTGACCATAAAAACCAAAATACGTATATTATATTCTCTTTCTTTTTATTAAATAAGTAGATTCAAGAAACAAAATCAAAAGATTTATTTATATTTGAATTTAATTGTAAATATTTTATAGTACTATCAAAAAGCGGAAAAGGTATAAACTACATTTTCGGAAAATACAATGAATTAATTAGGAAATATGAAATATGAAAATACAATAATATGTTCAAAAAATAGAATGAAAAACCAAATACACAAAAACTAAGAATGTACTTCTTTTCATTAAACTAAAAGTAAAAATAAGGAGAAAAAGGAAAAAGGAAAAAAGTCAAAAGATGAAAAGGGGCATTATCTTCAGTGGTCTAAAGGAAAATAAAAAGAGGGGAAAATTCAAAAAGATTTAAAACTAAAAGAAAGAAAAGAGCAAGCGAACTATATGCGTGTGGAATTGATCCACCGTTCACACTGAGAAAGCACCATGGGCCCACAGCCATCGGGTTATCACCATACTTTCTATTACTTTATGCAACTTAAAGAAAGAAAAGAAAAGGGGAATTATATGTGTATGGAATTGATCTATCGTGCACGCTGGTAAAGTACCATAGGCCTATCTCCACCGGGCCATCATCATACTTTCTATTACTTTATGCAACTTAAAGACAAAAAGGAAAAAGCGAATGATACGCGCATGGAAATGGTCCAGCATGCACGCTGGTAAAGTACCAGTGGCTCACCTTCATCGGGCTATCACCATACTTTCTCTTACTTTATGCAACTTTTAATATATATATAACGTGTTGAAGGAGCAATCAATAAAAAACTACCCGATTAGATATAAACTCCCAGCACAACACGCTAGGAATGTACCATGGGCCCACCTCCACCAGGCTATTACTATGTGCGTGTTGAAGGAGCAATCGAAGTAAAACGCATGGCAAATCCTGATAGTTGCCTCGAATTTCTCTTTAGGTATTGTATATTGATATATTTAAAGGTTTCTTCCCTTATTTTTGTTGAAATATAATGTGGAAACCGAATCTTGAAAATGCCGTAAAATTAAACGAGGAACAATAAAGGACACTAGATATATACGTGATTCGGCATGAGAGTCATTAACTACATTCACGAGGATAGTCAACAACAAATAATCTACTATCAAGTAGGAGAATTTTTTAGTCGCTCACAAGCTCAACTGTTTGTCCACCCAAACCCAAAGACTACGTTTGGCTATCTAGATTTCTAATCAAGATAGGACTAAATAGGATAAGATATAAAATCCTGATATTTTGATATATCTTATTCATTGTTTAGTGAATTGCAATAATAAAGTTGAATATATTCACATCATGTCATGTATCTTTTTTTTGGCATAAATTGCATATTGGTATAAATGAACCTAAAAGTTTACAAACAGAGATAGTAAAAATCTCTTATGACAATATTCCCTAATTTATTTTTATTCTTTTTATATTTTATTTTCCTCTCTTTCTAAATTATTTTATTTATTATTTTTTCCTTTGCATCATTCTTTAATAAAAATTTATTAAATAGTAAACTATATTAATATACATTAAATGAAAAAAATACCTAAAATATGTAATAAATATAAATATGTATTTATATTAATGTATTGAATTTAAATTATAAAATAGAATTAAATTTGAATATATAAATAAAAAGAAGATTAAATTAAAAAATTAAATTTTTATTTTTTTTTTGTTATTTTGAATTTCTTATGTTAGAATTCAATATTATTTATACTGAAATATAATTTGAATTTTTTTAATTTAATAAGTTTATTATTCGATAAAAATAATTCTCTTATTATAGATATTAAATATCATATCTACTTTTATCTCATCTCCTCATTTTCCTATTATATCCAATATAATCATGTCTTAAACAAGTATTATATGTAAGATAGGATAAATTTTATCTTAACAATTAAACTCAATCAAAGTGTTTATAAATAAAAAAAAAACAACTCGAGTGGATATAAACTCCGAACACAACACAACACTGCATGTCCAAGCCCAAACAAATGCTCTCGTACGGCAAAACAGAAGAACGTTCTTCTCTTTAGTGTGCTGCCGCTGTCAGGAGGGAACCGTTTGTCTTTTATGTGTCCTGTCAACAAACCTAACCTTTTTTTTTTTTTTTTGGTCAGAAACAAACCTAACCTTGACCGGTGAACAAGTGCCCCTTCATCATGACGAGGCTGCGAAGAAACGACTACTTCTTCTAACGACGAGGGAGAGACCATCGACTCATGAGATAAGAGTTATTCCCAGAGACCACATAAATATATTTGCGACCAAGACAAGCAGATGCCAAAGGGGCGGGGCACTCTTGAAGACAACTTGTTGCGGTTGCTCTCGAACATGAAAATACTCAAATGTTACATATTGACATAATAGTTTATCTTTATGATATGTCACAATCAATAGGTATTTATACCTAAACAATAAATACAGGAAAGGAAGTAATCTAAATTAACAAGCATATTAGTTATCTTAATCTAACAAGGAAATTAGTTGTCCCAGGAGATAACGAAATATCAAAGAATATCCATAACATCCACTTACATCTCTAACAATATCCTTTAATAGAGAATTTTCTAATATTTATAAATGTAAAGCCCATAAAAATGAGGACATGTGAGAGGGATCTGGAAAATTTCGTGCAAAATGGGCAATTTCAAGAACAGAGAATTGCAACAGAGAATTGCAAGGGAGGAGGGAGAGAAAAGCAGGGGATGCTTCGGCTTGGAAAGTGGGAGCAGTCAAAGTAAACGCCCACCGGTGGGGACGATTCTGTCTAGTGTTAACGTTCGTTGCGGGATTGAAGATTTCTCCGCGGACTCGTGCATAGGGAATAGGAGCAGAAACACGTTTGGGTCTTTCGGCTTTTCTTTATTCGTTTGTGGACTTTCTTGGTGTTGTTGCGCGGGCCAGACCAAGAAAAATCAAACTTCAATGAATATAATATGACTAGCTTTGGGAACTAGCTTATAAGCTCTGTCTGGTGATAAAAACAGAATTTGGTTTATTAGAACAATCGAAAAATTTGCACTTCAAGAAGCATTAGATTTTATATTGGATCCATACTCGTCATGGCCACTGAAGCCAATATCGAATCGGCGATGGATTCGATTTTCATGTGAATGGGCCCGATTTTGGATCGTAGATAGTCAACGAACAAAAGATTGCTGAAAATGACACAAGTTCTCTATGACAAGAGAGTATCTTTTGATAAATTATTAAAATTTTATAACTAATTGAAAATGAAATTTTTCCATCAATTGATGTTTGTTTTTTGTTAATTTGTGCTTGTGTCTGCTTAAGTATTGTGAGTCTGCATTGGGAACGTATCTATTGAGGCTGACTTCCACAATAGATGCTAGGTAATATTCCATGTTCAATTTTTCTTTGCTTTTCCACCTTTTTTTTTTTGGTCAGAAAAAGGAACTTCATTCACTATAACGGAGGATTACAACCAGCTGCTAAAGCATAGGAAATTAGGAGTCTAACAAAATCAAAGGAGGCGAGATGGGCCAATTTTCGGTTAGGGCACCATTTCTGTGGGCCTTTGCGGCCCAGTCCGCTACAGCATTTGCTTCCCGTCGGCAGTGTCTAACCCTAACGCAAGAGAAGCTGCGTAGGAGATTGATGGCTTCCTCGAAGATAGGTCGAACCTCCCACGGCGGTTGGGTGGAATCATTGACTGAATCAACCAATATCAAGCTGTCCAATTCGATTACCAATTCATCATGGATTTTGCTGATCTTCAGCAGATGGTGAAGGGTGATTAACAACACCATAAACTCTATCTGCAAAGCCAAAGAGGCGACAAAGGTCCTGGTAAGTCCGTCAATCATTTTGTTGTTCTGGTCTTGGCATATACTGGCCATTGTCCCTTGGTTGCTGTGGCTGAAAAGCCCCATCAATATTCAACTTGAAGGTACCTGGATCTAGAGGTCTCCATAATTCACCATTGTTGAGCTGCTGTTGATCTGTGTCTATAGGATTACAGTAGGCGTATAGAGCTGATCGAGCATTGGCTAGAGCAATATCCACAACTTGACACGCATCCAACTGTTGATGGCGAAAGATGAAGTTATTCCATGCTTTCCAAATGTGCCAGAGGACATAGGCCACAGTGTCCGAATCAGGTACGGACTGTTTGTGCATAAACATTGCTGCTATCCATGCGTCTACTCTTTGTATAGCCTGCAACTTGATAGGAGTGTTGATCGCCGAGTCCAACCAAATGGTAGTGGTCCAAGGACAGAGCAGGAAAATGTGTTCCGTTGATTCAGGTGTGCTATTGTGACAGAGAGTGTAAAATGGGTCTAGGGTTATTTTCCTATGAAATAGATTGGCTTTTGTGGGTAAGTCATTGTGGCATAGTGTCCAAAGAAAGAACTTAATTTTGGGAGCTATCTTCAATTTCCAGGGTTGTTTCCACAATGTTTGTGGAATCTGGTAAGAAGGCGAAGCTTCATTCTGATGTTTGTTAACTGTTGATTGCCTAATTGCTTGGTAACCACTTTTAACAGTATAGTTGCCGCGTGTGGTTTCTATCCAAATCAGTTTATCCTCTACATAAGAGGGACTTACCGGGATGGTAAGAATCTCCTAAACAGTGTGGTTATCATAGACTCTATTAAGTAGTGGAATATTCCAAGCATTAGCTTGCATATCTAGGAGTTCGGCGACTTTAAAAGGCTCATCGCGATTCGCCGGGCCACCCAAAATTCCTTTGGGCAGCCAACAATCTTCCCTAATTCTGATTCTTTGCCCATCACCTATTGACCATCGAAGTCTTGGAAGAATTGAATCCCAACCTAATAATAGATCTTGCCAGCCCCAAGATGGTCTAGTACCTCTATCAGCATGTAAAAAATCCCGAGAAGGAAAATAAATACCTTTGAACAGCTTACTCTAGAGTGCTGTAGGATGTTGAATCAGACGTCGAGCTTGTTTTCCGAGTATAGCCTTATTGAAATCCATGAGATCTCGAAAGCTGAGACCTCCTTTAATCTTGCTCATCTTAAGCTCGTCCCATCTTTTCCAGTGGATCTCAGATTTAGTGGACTCATTCTGCCACCGGAAGCGGGCGATCTTCTTTTCAATGGAAATACAAGTAGACGCCGGAATTTTAAATATAGACATAGCGTACTGTGGGATTGCCTGAACAACGGATTTAATGAGGATTTCCTTTCCACCCTTGGATATTAAGTTTTCTTTCCATCCTTCTAGTTTTGTGTTCACTCTCCCAATAATCCAAGCAAACATTTCCTTTCTCAAATGTCCCCAATCAGAGGAGATTCCCAAATATTTCCCAGTTTTGACTAACATTAGGACTCTCATAGTATTTCCCAGATATGGAGAAAGTGGATCGCCTTGTCTAATGCCCCGGGTTGGATGGAAGTAGGTTAACTGCTCACCATTGAATTTTACACTGTAAGATACTTAATTTTTTAAATTTTAAATTTTTTTAAATTTTAAATTTTAAATTTTAAATTTTTTTGTTGTTATACACTGCATTACCCATCTAACCCAAGTGGTATGAAATCCTAACTTCAGAAGATAAGCTTCTAGAAAATCCCACTCCACTCAGTCATAAGCCTTTTGCATATCCATTTTCAATACTGCTTGAAAAGTTTTCTTGCGTTTCCTAGTTCGCAGTTGATGTAGCACTTCTTGGACAATGAGAATGTTGTCTTGGATCTGGCGGCCATTTACAAAGGCACTCTATTCAGTGGATATTAAATCAGGGAGCCGGGGTTTAAGTCGATTTGCAATCACTTTAGATATAACCTTGTAGGCATAATTGCAAAGACTAATAGGCCAGTATTAGTCGAGGCTTTCTGGGTGTGAAACTTTTGGAATCAGGGTAATGATGGTTTTATTAAGATCTGTAGGCATAAACCCTATTCTAAAGAACTCCTGTATTAACATAAAAAGATCAGCCCGCAAAGTATCCTAATGTGTTTGATAAAAGAGGCCATTCATACTGTCTGGTCCTAGAGCTTTAGTTATCCCCAGCTAGAAGGTTGCTATACGGACCTCTTCTTGAGTAACCTCTGCCATCAAAAGATTATTCATTGCCATTGAAACGACTCGCAGGCATTGATCAATGATGGGCTGATAGTCACGGTGGCCTACGGATTGGTAAAGGTTGGTGAAGAATTGTGTGGTCATATGTTTTAGAATACTGTCATCCCAAACCCATCTTTGATCGCTATCCTTCAGCATGTGTATTCTGTTTCGCTGCCTTCGTTGGATTGTTGTTGCGTGAAAGAATTTAGTGTTCTTGTCCCCCCACTTTAGCTAACTTATTCTGGATCACATTGCCCAAAATTGCTCCTCTTATTGCCATAATCTTTGTATCTCCGCCTTCATGTTGCTTACTGACTGCTTATCATAGTGGTTGTGGGGCTGGTTTATGTGATTCTGGAACTGTAGTTGTAAACTTGCTATTTTGTTGTGAGCTGTGGAAAATTTCAGACAACTCCATTTAGTGAGGGCCATCGATACTAGCTTGAGTCTTTGTGTCAGATTGTGATTTGTTCCATGGCCTGAATTCTAGGATTTATCAAAAACTTTGCTACACTCTTTGTCCTATAACCAAAAGGCTTCAAAAATGAAGTACTTATGTCGGCGCCCTGGTAAAATGTCAGTTGTTAACAGTAAAGGACTATGGTCAGAGCGCACTGCAGGTAGCGCAATAACTTTTTCTTCAGGGAAAGCAAGACGCCATCCGTACGTACAAAATACTCGATCTAACCTTTCTTTCACAAAATCAGCTCCTTCCCGATTGTTCGTCCAAGTATAAGCACAGCCCTTGCTGTCCATGTACATTAAGGCACAATCTTGTATTACTTGTGAGTTGCTGTTGAACGCTTGCCAACCTTCTCCCAAAGGTACATGGCCTCATTGAAATCACCAATACATATCCAAGGTAATGTATTTGTAAAGGCAATCTGTCAAAGTTCTGTCCAGAATAATTGACGAGGTTGATAAGCTGCGGGTGCATGGACACATGTCAGACGCATAGATAGGCCACACCTAGAATCCATGCAAATCATATCAAACAAATCTTGAGATGATTGATTCATGTTTACCGTAAGATGATCATGCCACAGTAGAGCCAGTTCTCCTGCCAGACCAATAGGATTTAGAATATAAGAGTTTCGAAATTTCAAGCGTCGCTGAAGTCGAAGGATCACCTTCTCTCGATTCTTGGTTTCCATCAAAAATACGATGTCGGGCTTTTCTTTGGCCACGAGGGCCTTACGGGCTCGAACTGTCAGGGGAGAGCCCAGACCCTGACAGTTCCAGCTTATAATCTTCATTTGTGCAAAGGCAATTGTTAAGAGCCAGCCGCCATTGCCCATTTTTCTGCCTCAGTAGCCAACAAGATAGGAGTTTCCATAAGAGTTCGCTCATCTATTGCTCCTTCTATAGTGCTACGTGAATCGTAAAGGGGTGTATCGTTTAATTTTCTTAGCCGCTCCTGCTCTTGTGGATAGCCTTGTATTATTTAATTTCCTATGATTAGAAGGTTCCATTGCTTGTTGCTTAATGTTTTGTACTTCGGTGGGAACAAGGGGTATGGGGTAAGTACCTTCACACATTTGAGGGTGAATGGCGTAGGTAGCAAGGTCTAGAACATTTTTAACTGGATGATTCATACCTTCAACTTCCATTTCTAATGTTGTTGGCTCTGTATTTTGACATTTCTTCCCATGTTCAGGTACATAGACTACTACACTTGTGGATGCGTCTCTTGGCTCTGTATTCGACATTTCTTCCCCTGTTCAGGTTGTTGTTGGACTCTAGAGTCTAGTTCATTGCACGACAGTAGTGCTGGAATAAAATGTGATGATGGAGGAGTCTCTGGCACAACCTCAGAATCGGTATGTTGCTGCTTCTCATAAAAGGCTCTCCAGTATGGGCTATACTCTTTAACTTCTGCCCTCAACCACTGTCCATAAGCCATTTTTTCTTTCCCTTCCATTTTTGCTTTAGTGAAAGAAACATCCTTATAGTACATTGCATAATGACCTATTTTGCCACAAGAATAACAAAAGTGTAGGAGTCGTTCATATCTAAAATTGAGCCAAATTGCCTTCTTGGCTATGCGTATAAGTTGCCCTGTTTTCACCGGATCTCTCAGGTTGATTTCTACACGAGCTTTGCCAGTTCTGATTGTTGTGCGCTCTTTAGTATCTAGTCTGACATCAACCACCTTTCCAATATTTTTCACAACTCTGTAAATCATAGTTTCAGAGTACCATTCTAGCGACAGACCATAGATTTGTACCCAAAATGCACAAGTTGAGAAATCATAGTAGTGTAGAGGCGTATTAGGTATCCATGGTTTGAAAATGACCAAATGGCCAGAAAACAGCCAAGGTCCACCCTCTTGTACCTTTTGTTTTTCATCTTCCAACTTAAACTTAGCAATGTAAATGTCACATTCGCGTTGAGTAATTTAAACCTATTATGTTCTCCAAGCCCTCTTTAAGGTATTCTGAAAAGCTTATACGTTTATAGAAGGATTAGATGGGACTTTACCTACCAGCATTAACTTACATTCTTCTACTTTTTCCAGAGGTGGCTGGTCATCCCATTCTTCGATTTCATGCTGATGCCACAATCGACCCAGCCGGTGGCATAGAGCAGCAAGTCGAGGGTCCTGTTCTTCGTCCCGAGGGTCCATCTGAGCGAAATTCCGTTAAGATGGAAGGACAATCCGTGTAGCTTTCAGTTCGATTTCAACCGAGCAAGTGTAATCAGAGTCCATGCATGAAGGGCGAAAGGGGATATCGAGCGGTAAAGAACAGGGGGTAGAGGTATAAACTTAGAAGAGATGAGGGGATGGGGTCGCATCGACGTCTTCATTTCTTCAAAAACCAGAGAAGAAAAAAAAAACAGCGGAATAGGAACGGAATATGAATCTGGTTTTGGTTGACTTAAAATTCTATGACATAATGAAGGAAGATGGAGAAATTGGCCATGTGAGGCGTCGATGGGAAGACAAGAAGCTGGGATTTGCATGGATTGCAAGAAAAGGACGGAGGTCATGCGAAATTGACAATTAGGGCTTCAAAACAGCATATTATCATGGCAGTAGGGAAGAGCTCTTCATATCGAGAGAATGTCGCTCTTTGCTTTTCCACCTTAAGTAATGTTATCTTGCACAAAGTCACGACCATATGCAAGACTCTCTTTGAATGAATGTCCGGTGATGAACGAGATTGATTTCTAAGTGGTGTTGAGGTTATTTATCAATGGCTACTTAAAAGAGGTCTAATCGAGTCTAGTCGACTAGACTCGACAATTTAAGACTTGAATACCCGACTTCGTCAAAGCTCAACTATTTTGGTTCAAGTTTGACTATATATATAACTTGGTTTAATCCGACTTGGTTATTATAAATGAGTTTTTGTTGGAGCTTGATTCAAGCTTGAGCTCAAATTCGACTTTCTTAAAATTTGAACATATGAGACTCAAACTTAACTCAGTCTTGCATTTGAACTTGTAAATTATTTAAGCGAGCTTGAGTAGCTTGATTGGCTTGCATATGAAGAAGCAATTAAAATCTAATTTCAAAGAAGCAAGTGAGAAGATGCTGGTGAAGCATCCGATCGTTTCAATCTAGAGTGTTTTTTATCTTATTCAAGTTGAGTTTTTTTCTTCGTATTGAGATAAATCTATTTTTAATCCTCTAATTCATAATATTTATGCGATTGTATGCACAAGAGAGCAAGCCATAGCAAGTTCGATGGATTACCTTCTTCGAAGGTAAAAACCCTGATAATTTCTTCACATTTTCCAATCATCACCAGCTGAGGCCACGGCCACCAAATCCTCAGGCCTTTCTCGCGTCTCTCGCTTTTCCACTTTTGTCTTGTACATATTACGTTCTTATTTTTCCTTAAATAAAATTAATTCCTTCAAATATCCTTCGAATTTTAGATAATCACGTCACGTGTTTGGTGTAATTCAAGAGAGGATTAAAATGTTTGAGAATTTTTGAAAATCTCACTTGCCTTGAGACTTCCAAATTTCCCATTTGACCCCGTCTTCTTCACCGCCAGTTTTGTCAGATCCACCGCCATCACCACCTCGATCTCCAGACGGTACTCTCAGCTTCACCGTATCAGTGGCAAAATCAGAAGAACCCAAAATAGCATCAAAAGGGGATTTAGATCCTTCGAAAATTGGAACAATTACCACTGGACGGAACTCTTTGTAAGGGCAAACGATGTCCACCAAAAACATATCCACTCACAAACTCCCACTTGTTTTCTTCTGGGATTGTTGCTTCAAAGAATGGTTCGGGTATATCAAGGGACGACCCACGATGCAAGACAAATCGAATGAAGAGAACAGCGTGAATGGGGAGCACAATCGGCTGGACGGCGATGACAATTAGTAGTGGTCGGAGGCGATGAGGATTGCATGGTGTTGGAAGTGACAATGATCGGCTGTTATGGAGGTGGTCTTTGTGTGGTGGCCAGCTATGTTGGATGCGTCACTCCATCAATCCACCATCAGAAGAAAATTGTTCAAGTATTTAATATATATATATACCCAATCCGGGTTTATCCCACCCTTTAGCCCGAATTTTTTATCTAGCATTTTATCCCGGTATATCTGGGTTTATCCAATCCGGATGACATCACCAAATGCCGAATATTATGTTTTGTTATTCTATCCCGACTACCAAACACAATTTTAAAAAATTATATAAGGACTTGACTGAGAATGGGGTAAAGTTGAAAGAGTTAATTCCAAAAAAAAATTCACGGATCCAATTGTACAAGTAACATAAGTTAGGCGACTAAAATCGAACTTAATCTTTTCTACTAGCAAGGGAACGCTGGTTGGCTAGGCCATACAAAACATCATCAACTAATACTAGAAGTTCTTAAATAATTGATAATGAGGATAGGAAAGTATATTTGTAAAGTTCCAGCATCATGTAAACTCTATCTACTGAAAATAATTAAGTGCCAATTTTTCATGTAAATCTCGGCCATTATACTTTTTAACGTAAATTTTGAACAGTTCAGTCTTTTTCTTTCCATAACTATCCTTTATTCCTTTCTCAACTTTCTTAGAAAAAAAAATTTGTTTTTATATTAAGGCTATGTTTAGTTAAGGGTGGGCAAATTACTACTTTCATCCTAAATTTATTGTACAGATTCCAATGTAGTTCTAAAGTTTTCAATTGGTCAAAAATAGTACTAAATTTTTTCATTAAATTCCAATGTAGTATTGCTAATCAATTTTCTCTTGAAATTACTAATATGGTAGTCTAGTCATCACTCACCATCCTATGGGATCAGCCAGTGGTCTACGTCGACAAATTTATTCAAAATGCTTTTTGAGTAATTTTATTTTTACTTTTTAAAATGTTTTTCTTTGCTTACCTTTTTATTTTCCTTCCCTACTTCCTCTCTTTCTGTTTCCTGTTATCCTTTTCTTTCCTCTTAACATCAGGTCGGCAAAACAATCCTCAAACCCTTCATCAATAGCGCAGCATGCCCACAAAATTATATTAATATCGGTAGATATTGCGTAATGTTGAGATTTGTATAAACCACAGGTTTTTTTTTTTAATTTACCAATCTTGAAAACTGCTGACCAAACCCCATTCATAGATTGCATGCAATATATTATTTGTGCTTACAGGAACTATGGCCTCGTTTGATTCAGTATTCCCAAGGGGCTTTCAGGGCTGAAAGCCTATTGGGAAAAAATTTAGGTGTTTGGTTCAGCATTTGGAGATAACCAAATGCTGGCCTTTGAAATACTGAAAGCCCAAAGTAGGTAGGGACTTGCTTTGAGCTTTCAGCATTTCGGAAATGCAAGTCCACATCTACTGTTCATCCGTTGATTTTTTTTTTTAAAACCAATCATCTTCCTCACACCCCAACCGCCGTTGATCGGCAACGGAGTTTCATCGGATTTTATTTTTATTTTTTAAAATAATAAAAACCCTTTGCAAATGTTGGGTTCACTTTTTCTTTTTCTCTTTTTGTCATTTTTATCTTTTGACAATCAATAGCCCAACTTTTTATCAATACACTAAAATGATCACTAATTAACGAAGATTATTAATACTACAATAATTAAAAAATTATTCAAAATTGAAAACAAACCTAAAAGAACCCTAGGCCAAAAGTTGAACTTTGCATCTAATCTATAATCAAATTATTTTAATATAATTTTTAATTAAATTTACTAATATATCTTTTACATTGCTCTCAACATGAAAAATGTATGTCGCGACCAAATTTTCAAGTGTGAACCACCTAGGTTTGGCTAATAGATTGTTAAGCCTAGACTTAGCTCGGGCTCTCCCAAGCCCATACCAATTCGCGACTTAGGTTCAAGTTCTTAACATGCAATTGATTTTTCAATTAGGAGTCGCCACTAATCTATTTTTTGTGGGTTGATTAGAAACCCAAGCAAAGTAACAGAAGATTTACTTTACTCCTACGAATCAGAGATTTATGAGTTCGGGGACTTGGTTACGCTAGATTTCTCTAACACCCTTTCGGTACCTTTCTTTTTTATTTCGAAAAATGTTTGGCAGGCAGCTTGAATTGATTTTAAATCTATTTCCCTAATATGTAAGGTGATCATACGGGTGCGCAAACCACCAATTTAACATCCAAGAAAAACAATGAATAAATTGCAAGACTTACCTCAAAGCAACGAAAGCATTTGCGTTGTTAGATCAGAATTCACATCAACAACCCTAGATATGATTTCTAATTAACACGCAATTTCTTGTTTTTTCACTTAATTAATGAGAATCGTGATTTATGCACTGCATGTCACTAACTTAACATGAAATGATATGACATGGCAACATGACTTAGCTATATGACCTAAGCGAATGACATAAATAAGCATGTAATCTATCCTGAAGCATGAGATGGATTTATTCTAAAAAAAATATTTTTTTTTGTATTTTCCATGAGAATCGAAATTAAAGAAATGCAACACTTAAATATGCAATCTAAATTAATCTAATGACCTAATTCTAATGACGGGCAATTTCTAATTAAATGAACCTAACAAAAATCACTAAATGACGTGCATTGTATGAACCTAATTCTATATGACGTGCACATGATTTTTTTATTTTCATAATAAGCATGCAATCTATCCCAATATGCAATGACATGGAAAGAATGCCATAATTCTAATTTTTTATTACGAAATTCGAAATTAAAATTGCCAAATAATTAAACGTGCAATTCAAATTTAAAGCTAACATCCTAAATGATTGCATTTTTTTTGGATTTTTATTTAAGGAATTCGAAATAAATAAATTTCCTATTCTAAACATGCAAAATAATCCTAAAATAAGTAATATTCTAACATGAACCTAATCTAACTCAAATATAAATTTTGGGGTTTTTCTTTTAAGGGAACAATCAAATAGAGGCATCAAGAAGGCACGGCACCAAATCAAGCAAGGTATCATCCATGTCCATTTAATTTTAGGAAATAAATTGACGAATCGTATCTCGCGCATGAGATCGGATTGGTCAATTTTTAACAAAATCACGAATCATATCTCGAAGGTGAGATCGGATTGGTGATTTTTCCGTACGATTGCGGGTCATATTTCGAGCGTGAAATCGGACCGTCAATCATATGTACGTTGCGAAATTGGGAAGATTTCCCAATTTAGAAGGCTACTCGAAATTACGGATATCATAGCATATCAGGAATTTCCATCATGTGTATCAACGGATATTTCAAATGAGGAAACTGAATATTAGGAAATCAAATAAAACGAAATTTTTACCAACTCCGATATTGATTTCCAAATTTGGACCTTGCGCAATCGGACCGGGATCGCAATCGGCAGGCAACGGGGTGGTGGATGACAACTAGCGGTGGATCGTGGTGGCGATCTACTGCAAACGGTGGTTCGGCTTGGACAGCAGCCGAGATGGTGGACTCACGGTGATGCCTCGATGATTCGAGACAGGTGATGGCTCACGAGCGGTGGTTGCGACGCGACGCACTTGCGAGGGAACCGCTCACGATAAGGTGGCTCGCCAAAGGAGATTGTAGTGAATTAATATTTGGTCTTTTAGTCGGACCAAATAATCTCCACCGAGAGCTCTAAAGTCAATACCTTTTTGTCTTCAATCTCACGTATGCTTCTTTCTCAAGAACTCATGGTTAAGTCTCCAGATTTCACCATGCAATAAAAGACAAATTCCACCGCTTCTTTTGCATTGGAAACGCCCTCATGTGCCCATCGAAGAATCTGGTGTAAGTTGAGTTGTTCAGAGAATCATCAAAGCAATCGCGGCGGGTTCAAGACTTGCTAATGGATGACTTGATTAATTGCCTCTAGATGGACGTCGGGGCGGCCGTGGGAGACGACCGATGCTCACGGAGACACCTGCAAACACGAATACTGTGAGTTCAAGGAACGACGACACTTGGCTTGTGGTAAAACTCGCTGGCTGCCGGGGCGGTGACTGGATTCGGTCAAGGAAGACCTGCAATAATAAAAATTCAAACGAGAGCAAAATAATTGATCGTGTGGAGGTCTCGGGCACGTCAAGGATGCCTGGAAAATTTTCTCTCATTCCATGTTGATCTCCAAGCACGCCAAGTGGAGCTTTGTTAGAGCCGCCAAAGTCCGAACGTCGTGAGCTTTCGACCTTCGTCATCGGAGGCTCCTTGGCGTGTGATCATCGTCGAAGGTCGCACTCGGCTGGATGGCAAATCGTCATGGATTCTCCGTGGTGAAGGCTTCTCGACAGGGAAGCATTGACTATCTATTTTCCGGACAACACCCAGAAGAAGACAAATCCACCACTTGGGCTTATTTCATCAAAATCTTGGTACTTGTTTTGCCTAAGGACTTCGGGGCAACGAGAGATGCAGCTCGGACTTCAGGCTCGCGAGTGGTGGCCACAAAAATCTGGCGTGACTTTCACGTATGTGGAGAGATATTGGCCTTGCTGGACATCGGCGAATCCATCGGGCATAGATGGAACTCCACAGGAGTCTCGGTGGCTCTAAAATATGATGAAAGTGACTCAGATGATCCTGAGTTGTGTTGGAGAGAAGCTTGCCGAGACCACTGGACACTCCTGGGACCTCGACCTGAGGTGCGTTGCTGGTGGCAGGACTCTTGATGGATCAGCAATAGCGACGTGAGGGTAGGCGTAGTGGTGAGGCTACGTGAGGATTGCAGAGATAACAAGGTCACGGCCGCGAAAGGGACTTGGCCGTGACTTCTCGTCTTTCTCTTTTTTCTCAGTGTGTGCGCGAAGCCTCCCCCTACATACGGCCGTGTGTATCGATAGATGTGGCCTTCTTAAACCCTACGTATGTTTACTTATTTATAGGGCACGGATTAGGGTTTTTAAAATTTTTCAAATCCATATCCACGAATATTTCTTTTCGAAACGCAATATTTGTTTTTTCCAAACGTAATATTTGATTTTGAATTGAAATCTCACAAAGATAAATCCGTAAAATATCTCCGAGAATACGGACTTGGACCGATTTGCTTTATTCGTGGGCTTAGCCCGACTCATCAACTTAAAGTTTCTGAACCATCAATTCAAATCCATCCGTCACCGACTCAATGTAAATGCAAATAAAAAATAAATGCACCTAAAACTATATGCTATGCGATTAATTACTTTTTTTAGGGATAAAATTAACCCCTAATTTTTTAATATGATAAATGTCTAAATGGGTCGCCAAAATTTAGGTGTCAACAGCTGCCCCTCTTTGAAGGTGAGCTCGAAGAGGTTGCCATCAAAGACAAATTGAGACCTAAATTTTGGTCATGCACATGCAATGAATGATTTTTTGTTGGAAAATGAATTCCATTTTTTAATGCAATTTATATGATGCATGGAAATGCAAATGATAGATGAACCTACCTAGAATAACTTACCTTCGAAGAGGATAGAGTAATTCTAGGTAGTGGGTGTTACATGTCCAAGACCCGTACCATTCTACGGTCGCCTAGAATAGTAACATGACTTTGTGAAGATACTACTTTCCTAGGACCCGTACCATTCTACGGTCGCCTAGTACGGCAGAAAGGTTTTGTCTAGAACCCGTACCATTCTATGGTCGCCTAAACAGGGATTCATTTTCCAGGACCCGTACCATTCTACGGTCGCCTCGACAAAGAAAATTATTTTTCCAGGACCCGTACCATTCTACGGTCGCTTGAATGAGGACATTGCTTTTCCAGGACCAGTACCATTCTACGATTGCCTGTTAGAGCAATAAATGTTGTCTAGGACCCGTACCATTCTACGGTCGCCTAGATTGAGGTTTTGCTTGGCTAGGACCCGAACCATTCTTCGGTCGCCCAGCCTTGCGACAGAAATCATCCGACCAGGACTTGAACCATTCTTCGGTCGCCTTAATCAGATTGAATCTGGAGGAAAAATCTTTGAGGGACAACTCCATTGAGTGTCGGTGTAAAGGACTCTGGGCTACGAAAGCACGCCAGGTCAATAAAAGAAATCCGGGCTACGGAAGCACGCCGGTTCGATAAAATGGACTTTGGGCTACGACACGCAGGTCAAGAAAGAGACATCGGGCTACGGAAGCACGCTGAGTTGATGAAAATGACTCTGGGCTACGAAAGCACGCCAGGTCGATATAATTGGATAGCTTGACCAATTCAAGTGTTGATGCACTTGAGAGAGAATACCTGCACAATGACAAGTATTTTAGAGTATGGTAGAGATATACTTTCCTGGTGACATCTCTGATTCTTGGGGATATGTCTTTTGAAATTTAGATATCCTGTGGAGGTCTTTCACCTCATGGTGGAGGTTTCTCATCTCCTAATATCATGAAACATTCTGAAAGGAACTTGAATTACCTGTCAGCAAAAACTGATATGCATTCATCAAGAGATAGACATTCTGAGCTACTCTAGAATGGATATTTCAAAATTCAATGAGATTTTCATCAACTCAATCGGGGTTCATGCATAATGACATTTGCATCACCCAAATTTCCACTAGAGAGAATTATCATTCAAGACAATCTTCACTCATGACATGGACTTCTTAAGAATACCAAATGAGGGACCTTCAGTTAGAAAGGACTTTCACTCACTCTCATTTAGAGGCTATTTTATGAGAATCACTCCGTCTCACTATCATCATACCAACAAGGGTCCGAGTTTTCTCGCAAGCAGTACGACCTTACCAATCTGAGAGGTCTTTAATAGGGACCGTAATGTGGGCTTGTTTAATGGCTTAACAAAGGGACTCTTTGAGTCAAGGCTATTGAAAAAGCAGCTTCGCAATCATCTCCGGGTTTACAAGTCAAGAACCCTGCAAAATGAGAAAGAAATGATCTTGCTCGCACTTCTTCGAGCGATGCTTATAAACATATGAACTCCTATGTTAATTTAAGTGCCCTAATCTGAAGAGACTTTGTAAGGGACGTAACATAGGTTAGGTTCATGGGTTGAGAAATGAAAGGATTAGTAGGCTCAAAATGTGTGTGAATGGTGAGAGTTGGTGATCATTTTGGCGTTGCCACCAATTTTCTTTTTCACCATCAGGGATTGTCTTCATGAAGTGCCCCATTGATTGTAAAACTCAACTTTTGAGTTCTTTGAGTATTGCTCCATCAGATTCAATTTTTGCAATTGACAGTCACCTATCTTCTCTCTTTTTTCATCTATGGGCATTGGCCTTACTTTTACCAAGCACATCGCTTTTTCATGCCCCTAATTCTTATTCATTCATTTTTTTCACTTTTTTTTTTTCATGGGCATTGACCTTGTTTTTACCAGGCACACTGCTTTTTCATGCCCCTTAGTTCTATTTTGATTTCTATGCATGTGTCAAGCAATTACACTTTGAATGACATTCAAACTTTCAAAGGTCTTCATCTGTCTCTTGCCTTGCCCCAATGTAGGGGATGATCACCAACTGGGTTTAAAAGAAATGAAATTACAGGCTCAAGTGGGCTATGCAAAGGATATAAGTATGTAGGATAGAGAAAGAAATGCTCTTTGTCATCCTAAGACACTTAAATTACCATATGAATTCAATGTAATAGCACGACTTGAAAATTGATGCAAGTGAAAGTAAGAAAATTTCAATCCATTTTCTTCACTTTATGGTGCTGTCTTACCCTCCAATTTGCCCCGATGTGGGGTGGTTCTTGACAGGGGTAATTTGAAAAGAATCTCCACAAGTGTATAAGGCTCAAAAGGGTTAAGCAATGGATCACCTGTAGTGTTTGAGATAGAGAAATAAACTGCCCCTCATCATTTCGGTCATCGTACCTTTTGCGAGAGAACTCTTTACCTTGTAGATATGGAACTTCCTACACTCATCTCACAAGTGTATAAGTAGGGGATTGTGTATAGGATAAGGTTTGCCTTTCATCATACGACACGTCTCATTCAGCATTCTTAAGCATTGATGTCACTCCATTAAATTGTCTATCTTGACAAATCTCCACATGAAATTGGTGAGCTAAATCAATATAAAAATTCTCTTTTCAAAATAGTCCAATAACTTTAAGCATGAAAAGATTTTGTGACTTCAAACAAACAATTTACTACACTCAAAAATGCTCAAGCATTCATTCAAGGAATTGTCCCATGAAGGGATTGTCTTAGCAATGGATGTCCCTAGATTGCCTCTATCGAAAGGAAATAAACACACAAATTGATCAATCGATGATGAAAATCCGATCTTTGATTTGATGAAATCTTGCTTTTGCCCCTGCACAAAACAACGTGCGTGAATATGATACTATGCAACATCAAAGTAAATTCAAATTGCACAACCATTTTGGCTCGGATCGAGATTTTGTCTCAGTCATGTCACTACTAGAATCTGTAGTGCCCCCAATTCGTCATCTGCAAGAAAAAGAACAAAGCGTCATCTCCCAAAATTATTTATGTTCAAAGACGAGATGTACCTCTTTCACCAAAGATGGATGATCCTCTTTTAACTTGCTCCTCGTTTAATGGGCGAGAATGAAAATTCGTCAAGCATGGAAATGGAACATACTTTGTTTGGCCCTTCAAGATGGATATTTAAAGTAGTATCGAGATGTGACCGACATTAACTCTTTAGAAACTTGTTGAGTAACAATTGAACCAATTGCAACCTGATGTGCCTTTTTCAGATGCTTTCTTATCGGGTCAAGAAAGTAATGCTCTGAAACATGAAGTAAATGAGTCAGAAAATTAAACAAGGCTAACCTAATGCATGCTTTTGGAAATGGCTTGAAAAATGATTTTTTTTTTATTCTTTTTTCGGAATTTTCTTGGATGAGAAAACATGAAGAAGCCTAGTCCTCAAAATTCTCCTAGGATGATATTTTCTTTTCATTGTTGGATATTGTCACTGGGCTAGTTTGGTGTACCCCATCATGTCCTCAAAACAAAATTTGTAATTCTATTGATATTCATCAATCAAATTACATTTATCGGAATGTGATGCTCAAGCACAGAAGAAATTGAAATCAATCCCTAAAAAGTGATAAGAATTCCCACGCAAGGGAAGGTGCATGCCCCTAATTAAATGAGGAAATCAAACTACTTAGGACCATGAATCATGTGTACTTGAATTCTTCACCCTTCTTGATCTTGTAATGCAAACCCTTCAGGTCAGATATTCTTCCATCTAGATATGTCGCTACCCTCTTCATGATGGCATCAAATTTGACTACCTCAGGAAAATGAGAAGATTCAAAAGGTCTTCTTGGCTCTCTTTTTGGAGTCGCAATTTCTCACTAAAGATAGATTGCAGCATTTTTGCTTGATGAGATAAGCTCTTTTTGATCCGTCATTTTAACTCTTGATTGTGAACGGATGGGTGAGCGGGATCATTCCATAATCACCTAATTCAAATGAACGGGAACATGTAAGCATGGGGGTAAATAGAAAGTCGATCCATGATTATGATCTAATCGATTTTTCCATTTTTTTTTCATTTATTCATGAAAAGTTCTTACAAGAAGGGCATTTTCTAAAAGAAGAAAAGAGAAAGATCTAAAAAAGTTAAAAAATAAATAAAAATTAAGCAAATCAGCATTGTGTTGTCCAAAATTGTTTATATCAGATCGCAACTAGTTATAACTAGAATGCCACATCAATATTAGAACTATATTGGCAAAGCCACAAAATTGAAGAGTTTTGAACTATATTGAAATCCGCATAATAGGTTTAAGACTAATTGATATTTTTCTTTAGGTAATGCACCAAGATACTTAAAACTTGTAGTGCAACAGCAATCAAATTGTAAAATTATCAAAAAGTATAATTGGATCCTAAAATCTGTGCAAAAGAAAACGTGTAATCAAATCATAAAATTGATAAAAATGCAACTCAATCTAAAATTTTCTGCAAAAATTGTAATTCAGTACTTTGATTAGATCCGACTGTTTTAATGATTTTTTTATAAAAAAAAAATGGAGAACATGTGCTCTGATGTAGAGAGAGAAAGAGAGAGATTTAATTTTTCTTTTCACATGTTTATAATGTGTCATCCACTTAAATCCACATTGACCGCAACTATCACTAATTATATTATAGAAATTCAAGTCAATTTCGTCATAGATGTAATTTTTGGAAATGCCTGATGGTAATGAACAATTAGCATGAGAAGGATCTATCAGAATGTTCTAAGATTTATAGTTTCGTACGAATTTTAAGACTTTTGATGCATTTATTTTTTAATATTATTTATTTTTCTAAGAACATTATGGTATTTGGTTTAGACATTTTCCAATTTAAAAGCATTCCATCTTAGTTGAAACAATCCTCGCTAAAGAATTTTCTTCATTGCAATTATTTCATCATAAAACACTGCGAAAATTGTTATGTGGTTCTGTCATATTTTTATTTCTATGCTAAACGCAGACCTGTTTCTATTTCTCCTATTGGTTAGGAAGAGCTCTATTGATCAATAAATAGAACCATCCTTTCAATGGTGATGAAGAATTATGAAGAGATGAATTAACAAAATATTCTTTCTTAAGTTTAATAACTACATCTTAGGCCATAGACATGAGTGTTTTGTATAGCAGTTTATCCCAAAACTGATATTAAGCAAATTCCATGATCTCATAAACACTAACAGACCACAAAATATCCAGAAGCCAACACGAACCCAAGCAGTATGCCCATATAAAATCAACTTTTCTTGATATTCCATCCTGTTCGCAGTAATGGAGCAACTTTTGTTAAGTAGAAGCATGCACAATCCGAGATTTTCTTCAAAAAAACTTCTGGAAAATGTGAGAAAGTGTGTTAGGATGATTCCTACAAGTGGACTGTCTAAGAGTTTCAAGAATGAAAGGAAATCAAGATTCGCATTATGAGCTGGTATGATTCCATTGAGGTAGGTCCAAGCTGATCTAGATTCCCCAAATCAAGAAGAACGATGGTATTGTGTGATAGGTTGAGGAAATAAAGTGCTTGGACATCTCCAAGTATGTTTGGTATTGGACTCTCCAATCTATTGTTCAGGAAGTCAATTAACATGATGGTCAGAATCTTGACAAGTTCTAGCGTCAAACTTTCGAAAGTTATTGTATCTTGATAATAGAGCCCCCTTATTCAAAATAACTCATACTACAAGTGATTGAAGCCTACATCGGCCTTCATCATAAATTTCAACTACCATATTTTATAACATAATTTTTTTAGGTAAGGGTAATTTTTTATCAGACCAATTACTTGATACAAAATAATGTTTTGTCCTAGAGACATATAATTAGAATTTTCAAAATAAAGATCAAACATTCATAAGTTCCCACATCCCTGTCCAGTTCTTCAAGTTTTGATACTTAGTCCCATTTTGTTTTTAACCCAGGAATTGTGAATTGAATCGCATAGTACCAATTTCATTTTTTTGGAACCGATAACTGTGGGAACTTGGAGCTGATGGTTTCCTATGGCCGATTTGGTTTGATTCCCAATTTACTCTGGACTAATACTCACTCCTGCTCAAGATGGCTGAAGAAAAGATGGAAGGGCCGAATCTATCCTACGGTAGTCTAGGCCATCAAGGAGAGTGAGAAGGGGAATCGTCTTTTACTTATTCTAAAGGAGAAACTTACCATTACAATCTCGATATCTGGCCATGGACCCAAATCCATCGCTCAATCTCACAAATTAACCCGCAAAACCATGTTGCTCACGGCCCAAGCAACCCCACAATAGTGAGCCTCTGCGGCGAGAACACGCCTCAGTGATATTTGGAGACCTATTGTAGCGCTAGGGTTTACTCAAGAGGCACAAACGCGACTTTTATTTCCTCAACCAATGGCCAGGATCTAAAGTCTCGATCGGACGGTTCTTTTATCTTCTCGCTCTCACCTAGCTCGAATGGCGCTCATCAAGCCACATCGGCACTTCCGTTAAAATCATCCAATGGCCATCATTTTGTCATGTAATCACATAAATAAAATGGCCAAAATTCCAATAAATGCAAAGGTAAATTTTTGTGATTATTGCAAGTGTCCATATCACAATAAAGATATTTGTTGGAAGCTACATGAGAAGCCTATAGATAAAAATAAGAAAGAAAAGGATTTTTCTTCTCGTGTGATGGCAAAAGTTGATAAAATCAATCAACCTATCAATAATGTCCAGCACATTAAATAGGCCCTGAGTCAACTTGGCATTCATGATAAATCTACCAGCTTCTCATGTACCAGTTTTTGCTTAATGAGTTATATATCCACTAATGCATTGATAACTTATTTAGGTACTAGTGATCACATAATCTGTGATTAATCTTTTTTTTTTTCCTGCATTCACAATCACTCATGGTCCTCCGTATCAGTATGTCTTCTAAATGCAAAGGTTGCTTCTGTCACTCAAATTGGGCACCGTCTGACTTAGTTCGTCCATTACACTTAAAAATGTTCCTTTTGTCCTCGATTTTATTTTAACCTTATTTTTGTCTCCGAAGTTTGTGAAGACAATTTATGTCGTGCCATTTTAGATTCTAATATTTGTTTATTTCGAGCTCTTTTGACTAGCAAACTGTTAGATTAGGTAGTGTTTACTAGGGATTCTATTTTTGGGCCAGATTTCCCATAAATTTTGAATTTTCATGTAATCCCTTCACAAAGTGCACTCTAAATAACGCAAAAATTATTAATAATACTTCTCATCAACGATTGGGTCACAGTGCTTCTTTTCCACATCCTAAAAGTTCTATTTATCCTTTTGCTAAGCAATCACATGTCCCTTGACTAATACAGCACGTGCTACAATCCCTTTCTTTCTCATCCATATCGACAATTTAGGACCATATCACATCCTACCTCATGATGGATCTTCTTTTCTTTTTCTTTTTTTTCCCTTCACTATGCCGATGACTACAGACATCCCACTTAGGTCTTCCTCATGCAGTCCAAAACTCAAGTCCTTTCTCTCCTCACAAATTTCTTTGCTCTCAGTAAAAATCAATTTAATAAATCTATATAGAGTATTTCAATTGGTAACGCACATGAATTTTTCAATCATGAATGCTCTTTCTTCTTCTCCACCCGTGGCATTCTCCATGAGAGCTCCCGCACCTACCCACCCAAACAAAACAAGGTTGTCAAGCATAAACATCATCATCTTCTAGAAGTTGCTCACACTCTTAAATATAAAGCCTGTATTCTAGAGATGTTTTAGGGTGATTGTGTGGTCACAACAATCTACCTAATCAATTGGATGTCAACTTGGGTTATTGATGGACGAGCCCCCCTTCGAATTACATTTTGACAAGCGTCCAAACATTCATCATTTGTGACTTTTGGGCCGCTTGTGCTGAGTTATTACTGTGGACCCTAAGGATAAACTAGGTCTTCACGCCATGAGATGTGATTTCATGAAGTTTCGCACTCTTTAGAAAGGATATTGTATTTCTGATCCCTCCACCGAGCAATTCTTTGTGAGTAGAGATGTCGTTTTTCATGAAATCGTGTTTCTTTTTCAGACTCAACCATCTTTACCGCAACAGGCTAGCCTGACACCTGATTCACGACCTTCTTTAATTGAGGAGAAATCATAATCACCTCCATCGCTGGTCAAGATTGAGCCTCCAGAGCCTCCAGCTACTTCTCCATTGATTGAGAATAGATTTTCATCAGATACGAGTCCTCTGATTGAGCCCTTCACTGACTTTTTGCTCGTGTCAGCTGGTGAGACTCTTGTGGCTTCTCCATCGATAGCTCCTCCAACACCAAATGGGCAAGGAAGTTAAGCAAGATACAACTGCCTCTGATGAAAGTAGGTGAGCAAATGATTGAGAAAAATGAGTTTAGGCACATTGATGAAAGTTGGAAAAACACAAAAGACAAATCTCTGAAGGTGAATGTGGACGACAGGACACCTGATCCTTCTTCTCGTCCTACAAAGAGAAGAAGAACTACTGCTCAGAGATAGAGCATACAAGCTTTTCTCCAAAGATTTAATGAAGAGGTGCAGGAAGAGTAAGATGAAGACACCGATGACTTGGATAACATCATCGATGCATATCAGCCTAATTCTAATGATGATGCCAATGAAGAAATTGATGCTGAGGAAGAAACAGGAATAGGAATAGCTATTGGTCAAATAGAGGTAACTACAATCACTGGGATTTGCACTAGTGGCCACCCTTCCAACATGGAAGGGGAAGGTGGTGGGTTCGAATCCCCACCTTCTCAGGGGGGTTGGGGTGGGGACGATATAGTTTCAGGAGTGGGTTTCAACTCTCACGCCTTGCAAAGAGGCATGACAAAAGTCTGAGAGTGAGCATTAAAGTAGGAATAGAGTAGGATCGACAAAAAAATAAAAAAATAGAGGTAACTACGGCTAACAAAGAACAAGAAGTTGGTGTTATAGAACCAGCTAGTACTGCCAATGTTCCCTTGACCCAACCAGATGATGATAGAGGAGTTGATGTTGATCTAATTGAGGATTAGGATACTACTGAGGATGAGGAGCCTACTGAGCATCAGGACTAGATCATTGTTGAGGATCAAAGTACTACTAAGGAATAGGGCAATGGTGAAATCAATCCCTCTCTTTTTGTAGCACCAACTCAAGGGGAGCACAATCAAGCAAATCCACCTACTGATCCTAAGGAACCTTTGGTTGAGGATATTCCTGTAGATACATTTATTGTAGCTGAAAGCATTCTAAAGGATTTAGACATCCCTAAAATAGCAAGTGGTGGTGCTAATGATGTCCCAAATGCCGCTGAAATTCTTGAACATGTTGTTGGTGATATTGCAAAATCTTCAAGATGCTCCAAAAATCCATGGGAAAGCAGCTGAGGGTCTTTCTATGGCTCCAGAGGTTGTTGATGCTAATGTCCTTGCTACTTTTTTTCCTCAAATGCCTGCTGAGTCTGTTGATACGACTGGTGAGGAAACCCCACATGCCGCTACTTCTTCTAACCCCTCTACTGACAAAGCCATGTAGGATAAGAGGAAAGGAATTGCAAATATTGATGCAGAGTTTGAAGCTACTAAACAGAGACAAAAGGATATCGATATGGTGATGAAGCTACATTGTAGATAGGTTGTTTCTGCGGACTTTACTCAACATGAAGGAGCACAAGGATAGGATGGAGAAAGAACTGAACTCAACATGAAGGAGCACAAGGATAGGATGGAGAAAGAACTGAAGAATCTACAAGTTTTTATCAGAACTCAGGTTGAAGCTTTGGACAACAGAATGACTAACATGGAATGCACTCTCGACAACATGCAGTATTATATTCTTGTTCAACTGCCTCCAAAACACAGATTTCCTTCTCCAACTCTAGCTCCAATTCTAGACCCTGACCCAAGCCAACCATCCTCCTCTAAATAATTTTTTGTGCTTGCGTTATTTCTCGAAGTTTGGATTGTTTTTTGTTTGGTCTAAAATGCTTGTGGATTGCTTTTGTGTTTGACTATGTTCGACTGAAGTTTCGTACTATGGTTTGTTTATAACATTATGATTGATCTAATATCTTTTTGACTATTGACAAAAAGGGGGAGAAGATAAACCTGTAGAATTCAAAGCGAATTTTATTGCACCAACATTATTTTTGCCGGTTTTCTAAGAAGTCTCTGTGTATCACAAATGTTGATGAGATTGGTTAAAAAATTTATTATCCCTTATATTTTAAATTCAGAACATTAGCTATAAGAGTTTTGCTAAAAATTCTTTCAATACAAATATTCTTATAGACCAACTGTGCTTATCTTTTAAAATCTAGCTTTAAGAGCTTTTTGAATCCCAATATATTTTTATCATCTTTAAAAGTTCTACTTGAATAATTTTTGTTATTATCAAAAAGGGGGAAATTGTTGAGAAAGCATTCCTTGAATAATTTTGAAGATTAACAAAGACTTAGATTCTTATCACAAGTATTTTCAGGTGAAAAGTCTAATAGGTATTTGATCAAACAATATCAATTAGAACCACAGTTGTGGCTTATTTATTTCTTTCCTTATGTATTCTATCAAACGACTAGAAAGGATGGAATGTACTCATGCAATGGCTAATAGCGATTGGTTGGAAGTCCTACCTTATTTATGAGGAGTTTCAAAAGAAAAGTTCTTCTAATATCTCTTGGAGATTCAACTTTTCTAGAACGATTTGTTTGAGGCAAAACATTCTTTCTAAATTAGAGCGCTTGACCTATGGAAACCTAAATAGCTATATGGGCAACAGTATCTATGGGAAGCATCATTCTCTGTGATCCTAAAACAATCAGACCCTCTTGACGAGATCTAGGCCAACAAGTTGTTTGGCTAAATTATCGTCCTAGAGATTTGTCCAATAGTCTGCTTGGATGGGGAGAAGTATAAAAGGTGGTTGTGACGCTAAAAGGAAAAATCGCTTTTCAAGAGAATTAAAGCTTTCAATTCCAAAGTTTCAAGAGTGTTCTATGATAAAATACTTTCGTCTCTAAGAGCATCATTGTGTAATCAATTAGAGGTTGAGAGTGTGTAAGGTGTTATACACATGAGTTCAAGTGTTCAAAGCTTAGATATTATAATCTCTAATTACTTCTTTTTAGTGGAATCCAGCCAATAGGTTGCAGTGCGAAAGAGTGGACGTAAGCTTACAAAAGCCAAACCACTATAATCTTTGGGAGATCTCCCATAATCTTTTGTACGTAATTTCCTACCCTTACTCTCTTTAATTATTGTAATAGAATTGCACACTTGTTAGATCTGACCATCATCTTCCAACACTAGTATTGTTTTGTTGCGATATTTCTTTAATTTTTTTTTTCACAAAATCACATGTTCACCTCTTTTAGGTGATAGTTTTAGACATAACAGGAGCAAGGTGGTCGCCGCCGTGAGGAGGAGGAGCAAGTGGCGGGGCATTGGTTGTGAGGGTGATGGAGGGTGAGAGTTAAAGTGGATGTGGCTAACTAGATCGATGAGGGGTAGTAATTTTCATTTGTGAAAAATATGTCTCGAATTCGAGATAGATTCAGATAAATTTGAATAAATGATATTGATGGATTCGTACGGTAGAAATAATTAGGCCTTCGAGGGAACTTTTCCTCAATCCAAATTAGAGTGAGAAGTGGTTTGAAATAAACAAGTTGCTGATTTGTTTTTCTTTTTCTTTTCCTTCTCAATGGGCAAAGAATTTGTTTCTTTTTGTTGGAGAAGATGAACATCTCGGTTTGACCAATGGATCAGTCGCGCGTCTGGGGCCCAAGTAGATATGGGGAAAATGAAAAAGTTCGCGGGCTTCCCTAAGCGTGAAGAGCCGCACACCGCCGTACGAAGATGAAGAAAAAGAACGTCCACGACTTCTTGGTCCGGCTATGTAGAAAAGTTTTTGCGTTGAGCTTAAACGTGTTATTCATGTCGTTTGTTTTACATCCAATTAATTTGTTTATTTATAGTTTATAGATACTTAGAGTTTTAAATGTAATTTGAATTTAAAAAATATTTTCCTGAAAATATTTGTGGGGCCCAAGTAGATACAGGGAAAATGAAAAAGTTCGCGGGCTTCCCTAAACTTGAAGAGCCGCACAGTGGTCTCGCTGGACCTGCCGCGCGAAGATGAAAAAAAGAACGTCCACGACTTCTTGGTTCGGCCGTGGGGAAAAGTTTTTGCGTTGAGCTTCAACGTGTGATTCATGTCGTTTGTTTTACATCCAATTAATTTGTTTATTTATAAATATTTTGAGTTTTAAATGTAATTTAAATTTTAAAAAATTCCTGAAAATAATCGCTTGCTTTGATCGAAATGATTAACCGATGAAAAATTTTCTATGACAATAATATATATTTAAATATTTTTTGGACGATGCAAATAGTTTTTTTTTTTTTTGTAAACAATATTAGTAATCATTTTTAGAGAAATGTTTTTCAAATTATTTATTTCCGACGAAACAAACAGAGCTTAAGTCCTTTCGTTTGGGAAAAATATCATGTTTTTGAAAACATTTTCTTAAAAGTCATTTTCTAGGAAAATTACTTTATTTTCCTGTTCGCCGAAATCTAAACTTTGAGTGGAAAATATTTTCCACTGTTCATTAGCTAATTTAATTGTTTGTAAAAATTATCAAAAATTGAATTTTAATATTTTTAATTGACCAAAAAATTATTTCTATTTTTTATATTTTTTTAAAAAACGAATTTTTAATTATTTGTATTTTAAAAAATCGAAATTTTTATTATTATTTATTTTTTCTTTCTTTTTATTTTTCTTTTCCTTCCTCCTTCCTCCTCCTTCCTCCTTCTTCCTCCACCGCCGCATGCCTGATGATGGCCGGTTGCCCCGCGGCCGACCAAGACCCAATTACTAGATCCGGCGAGCTCGAGGCTCGGCCGATCTTGCCTGAGCTCGCCAAAGTTTCGCTGGACTCTAGCGAGCAGCAAGCTCGCCAAATTTGGCGGCAGAGCTCGGGCTCGCCTAGATAGGGAGCTCGAGTTCCACCGTCAAATCCAGTGAGCTCGTAGCTCACCAGATCTGGCGAGCTCACGGCTCGCCAGAGCCCAGCGAACCTCTGGTGAGCTCAGGCGAGGCCCGAGTCCCGCCTAGCTCGCCGGATCTGGCAACGCTAAGGACCTCGTATGGGTCCCACTGGATTTGCCTCGCCGCATCGCGTTTCTCCGATTTCGACTTGTGAGTAGGTATTTCTCGCGGGGCGGCCTCCAAAAACCCTAGAAATCGCTCCAGCGGGTCCAGAATCGGCGCGACATCCGCCGGTCGCCCCCCATTCCCATCCTCCCCGGTCGCGAAGGAGAGCACTGCCGCTCCGAGCGGGATGGCAGGCAGAACAGGGGAAACCGTGGTGGAGAGGATGGAGGTAGAGATAGAGAGAGAAAGAAAGTGCAACAATAAGAAGAAAAAAAGAAAAAGAAAGCATAAAAATAAAAACGAAAATGTATTGGTAAAAAGAAGCAAGATGGAAGAAATTATAGAAAATGCAAGTGGAAAACATTTTCTTTACTTTTAAAGGATGTTTTTTCCAATGATGGAAAACATTTTCCTTAACTAGTTCATTTTCCATGAAACGAACACCGGAAAATCCGAAAAACATTTTCCCGGAAATCATTTTCTGCAAAACGAACAGACCCTAAGTGTGGAAAACATTAGAGCCGTAACTCCGATTTTATGATTATAATGGATTGTTTGTGGCTACTTCTCTATATGGATGTAGGCACCGACACTCATCGAGCAAGGCTAACTTGCCAGTGGCTAGTGCCGGAATAGGAATAAGAAAGGAAAAAAGAAAGACCAAAATAAATAATAAATAATAAATAATCAAAAAAATATTAAAGTATTATTAAGATTTATCCATGTTAGTGTCGGCAATGCCACGTAAACCAGCCCGACGTCTACGTCAGCAATATCCCGCCAAAGTTAGTCGGAAAGACTGAATTGACATTAAATCAAAATATTTAAGATTAAATTTGCACCATTAAAAGGTTTAGGACTAGCAATAGTTTAAGACTTTTCGAACTTTTTTTCCTAATTTGTGATGGCTTTGGGATTTACCAATTTTCTTGTGGAAGAATTGTAAGATCAAAGAAATGAACATTTGCGCCAGTGTCTATGCGGGCAATAACTGAAATGGGCTTGCCGTGTTTGGAAGGAAAGATGTGAATGGGAATGCATGGTTTGGGAGCATGAGAGGTCTGACAAAAACTTTGGGATCTTGGGAAAAGAAGCAAAGCTATCATCTGGACCTGGATCATTGACCAGAAGTATAAAATTGATTCAAGATTATCTTCTTGGAAAAATACTCCGGTCTTCTTCTCAATGTTTGCAACATGTGCATTCCTTTTCCTTGGCTTGAGGGCTTTTTTTTTTTTTTTTTTTTTTTTCCCGCAAAGCATCCTTTGCGATCACAGATGAAACGTCTGCCTTTTGTTTTTATCTTGGGAATATCTTTTCACAAAGATGTCCATATCTTCCTTCTCTTTATCCGGGAGATTTGAGAACTAAACTTTCCAGAGATGCTGTTTCTGCTTGCTGCAGCATGTCCAAGAGGAATCCTTGAGCGAGCACTTGATTTTCAAGCCGGGCTTTTAAGCCGGCCTAATCAAATTTCTCTTTTGTCACGCAAGTAATCGTTCATTGCTTTTCTTCAAAGACAATTCTACTATTGCAATATGGATTACTAATTGGAGTTTACACTTCAACAACTCTTCTATTTCACTTTGGAACAAGTGTACTTGAAATCCTAAAACATGTCATGAAAGTGTATGAAAGTGTAATCGAGTTCTAAAACTTTGTCTTAAAATTTGTCATGAAAGTACAATTTGTTAGGGAAATCCCTTATGATATTTTGAAGATGACAAAATAAATCAAAGGCTACTAACTTGTTTAATGGTTGAGTAATAGACTATGTAGATGATAAAACATGTAAATGATATTGTCGAAATCTATACTTGGAAGAACCAGAAGATAGACTCTATGTTGAAGCTGAACGTATTCAAACTGTGTCCAGAAAAGCTAAATATGTTCAAAAGCAGAATATGTTCAGACTTATGTCTAGATTGTAAAGTCTATTTTAGATGAAAAACACTCATACTTTACTTTTGACAGAACATACTCAGACTTTACAAATAGAACGAGACACAAATCTAGAATGTGACAAGGTCCAAAACGAGACACAAGTTCAGAACATAGCAGACTCAGAACGAAACATGTTCAGAACAAGACAACTTAACAAAACATAACACAAGCCCCAACATATAACGATTAGTGATCTAGTTTGGATTCTACATCAAGATAGATTTGATTGACTCAATTTAATTGATTGACAATTGGATATTGATGACAATAACTTTCTAAACGGAGAATCTCTACTTATGGAAACTAAGATTCTGTATGTATGGGCGATCATAATCAACTTGGGATTCTATTTTTGTCACTCAACGGCTACTAAATCTTCTAGATACAGATCTGCCCAATGGGTAAATTGGAAGACGGATGTCTAGATACTGTCCAATGGCTAGTTTGGAGGTGGAGGAGTATTTAAGGAGACTAAGGATCGATGAGCAAGTAAGAGATGGAGCATAGAATTTATAATTCCAAAGTATGAGCGACCTTCGATCATACATTTGTTTTTGGTGAGCTTAAACGTTTGTGATCGTAAGAGAAATACCAAAAGAGTGACTTAGTGAGATAGTGTGATCTACCACTGAGTGTTTACACTCAAAGTTGTAATCTCTTGTTGATCGCATAGTGGAATCCAACCATAAGGCTGTTAGCGTGGGAGAGTAGATGTAGACTTGATTTAAGCCGAACCACTATAAATTTTGTGTACAACATTCTCTTCTTTTAACTCTTCATATTTAAGTCTGTTGCGTACTTACGGATTATTTCAAAAGTCTATTCCATTGCATAACAGATTCTGAATATCTACCAGAAGTCTGATGGCTCGTTTAGTCAAACTCTGATCCTTATTCAAACTTTGTTCGAAATTTATTTTATTCCGTATATATTTGCCAAGGTTTATTTTAAACACCTATTCACCCCCGCTCTAGGTGTTCTTACTAGCACTTTTACAATTAAGTCTTAAAACTTTCAAAAATTATAATTAAGTCCTGAATTTTGTCAAGTTGGTGCGATCAAGTCCTGAGACTAGTAAAGTTGATGTAATTAAGTTTTAAACTTCATAGTATTTATCTTGTCAAGTTAGACGGAGTTAATGAAAAGACTTGATTATACTGACTTGATAAGTTTTGAGACTTTATTACACTTTTAGAAAATTTTAGAACTCAATTGCACTTTGTGATAATTTTTATGACTGGATTGTACTTTTTGAAATTTTAGAACTCAATTACACTTTCATGATAAGTTTTAGAATTTTCAATGCACTTATCCCTTTTGATTTTGAAAATATCTTTCAACCAATATAGCTATCTACTTCGGAATAGATAGGGACACCAACTTAAGACTCACATGTGAGAGCTTCAGCATTTCTTTGGAGCGTTTGTCAAGATTTCTTCTCTTGTAAGAAAAAAAATTGTTTTTCTATTTTTTTTTTCCAAATTTTCTGGCTTATCGATGAAAAATTGATGGAGAATTCGGATCACTTGATTGAACTCTTGTGGGACCAGAAAGGCTGTCTTGTCCTCTTTAGAAAGAGACGTCCACCGATCTCGACGGCTTCCACTGAATTTATTAACAACCGTCGAAAGAATATAATAATGACGAACTTTCTGATGCTAAGGACTTTGGTGGCAAATTAAGCAAAGAACGCTTGCAATCTCTCTGGCCACTTATGATATGGGAGATCATCGAGTATAAAAGATACTCTTCGTGATGTTGAAATATGGGATTGCCTCTTGTTTCACCCTGCTGCACATGGATTAGAAGTTGCGGATCCCGTATCTTCATCAGTGTCAGATCCACCATGCATCTTGAAATTAGCCGATGGTGGTTTCTCAACGGAGTTGAAGATGATTGATTCAGAGGAGCTGTCCGGAACATCTTCTCATGACCGTCCTCAGCTTCCAAGCTCGATTCTTCAATGGGATTTGCCAAGTCCCTTGCAGCGACGGCTGGCCAGGACTTACAGTGATTGTCTCTCGAGGATGATTTGATAGGATTTGGAATCATCATCGAAGGAGACGGGCTGTGGCCGTGAGCCTGAGCATTTGCTCTGGTTTTTTCCCTTCTGCAATAGTCTCTTCATCTTGTTTTAATTCTTCCATTTTCGTCTACTCCAGTTGGGTTTGGCCCCTTCGGCCTATACTGATAGCCAGTTTGATCCGGGGAATTCTCTGAGACAGGTAAAAGCACTTTCATCCGGAGACTCTCCCAGAGAGGGAAAATCTGAAAGATGGAATATATATATAATTTAAAAAATTGAGCTTTTCAATCTTCAACCGAACGCCATGTTGCATTTGTAAAGATATGATCGATGAGATTTATTCTCATAATTCATTTGCTTTTTTTTTTTTTTTTTTTTTTGCTTAACTTTATATGAACCATATTGTTTTCTTGTTTATTACATAGGCATTGAGAGCTATAAAACACCCTACAAGGCCCATGAGCTGACTCAAATCTGGCCATGTCACGTAGAATTACTGTCGTCTACGTCAATAATTTCCCACCAACGTTGGCCAAAAAAACTAAATTGGCTATTCATCAAAAGATTTAAAACTAAAATGGCCAATAGATTTTGGACTTTTTGAACAATTTTCCTTATTTTGGACAGCATATTCGCCCAAATATAGTCAATTGTGTCTAGATCTTAATTTCTTATTGTTGGCAGCCCTTTCAGCGGGCTGCAATGTTTTTAAGTGATTAATGCTTGTAAAAATGCCAAAATGCATGGTCAAAAGGTGACAGTGTATTATTCAAGAAATTTCGATGGCAAAGACTCAGTATTGTTTCGGAAAATATTATTGGGGTTTGGTTCTTTTAATTATGGAATTTTCGTAATGAACCGCTGTTCCTGTAGGATTATCAATTATGAGAGTGTGCATCTCTTCCTATCATCTTCCCCAACTGATTGTTTACGAATTAGATGCTTTTGACGTGTCACGCATCTAGAAAATGTGGTCTCATTCACACTAATTTTATGTTTAAACTGGCAAATGTCACATGCATATAAAACTATATTCGTTATATTATTCTAAATATTGATCTCGACGTGAATGTTTGCAAGAGTACGATATGTAGACAATTATAACAAAACCGTCCTCTCTACTTTCATTGCAACTCTATGAACGAGATTGTGACATCCCGAGACGTCACTCGATACATATTGTTATACTAGTGATTTCTTTTAACAAGGGAAGCGAAAACAAACATTTGTGAATATTCTTTTAATGATTAGAGCCTCACAATTATAACAAACATACTTCTGCTTCTTTTTATTTATACCACATTGAGTTCATAACTTCATTACATTTCGAGCAAAAGACAAAAGTCTAAGTAGGGATAGGGAGACCTATCTCTAGACTATACTATAATTTCAAAAGTCTGCCTATATAAACGTTTCAAACTGAGTTACGGATCGATAACTTCTCCTTCTACTACGTCTCCAACGTCCAGATTGAAGCTACTCAACAAACTGACTAACTTTCCATCAAGATTTCAGTACCAAGTAACAAACCCTAAAGGAACCGACTCCTTGAAGCCTCCTATGTCAACCCATATTGTAGAACTACACTTGGTATATATTATTGCAAATTCTAGTTCAAGCACACTTTCATGAAAAGCTTCATTATACATAGGGACTCCATAGTGCAAGGGGTTAAGGGATGTCCATCCTACACGTCTAAAAAATAAAAGAGATGAGCTGAAACCCAGTAAATGAAATCTCTAGTTTTAAGTTAGAAAAATCATCATATCACTTCACCTGATATACACAAAATGAAGGTATAATCATCCGATAAGTATGATGCAAACATAAATAGACTTTACCTTTCATGTTCATCTACCACAAAAATTGTTAACCAACAGACCGTCCATCCAGACTTATGCATGTGCACATCATGTTTCACACAATGATTTGGTTCTACCAATGATAATGCATTACATTCATTAATGCTTCATCCTCCCAAACACTCCCGGGGCATCCCGCACACGGAGCATCTCAACTTTGAGACATCTTGCAAATTTCCACCACAGGGCATTCCGACCCATGGGGTATCTTGACTCCCGAGTCATCCCGAAACACTCCCCGAGGCATCCCGAGACACGGAGCATCATGACTCACCGCTATACAAGTGACGGAATCACATTAACTTTATTCAAGCCATAATATATGCATACTCTCAAGCATAGCACACATATCTCAACTCAATTTAGTGCATTTGTCAAATAACCACATGTGGAATAACACACAGACATATTCTATTTATTAAAGTCTGGACATTCAAATGAGTACATTCTGAGTTTAGACATCGAGTAGGTTCTAGACATCAAAATCTAGTAAATCAAATGGATATGTTTTGGGTCTAAATATTGAGCAAGTTCTGGACATCAATAACTGGTAAATCAAATGGATATATTTTGAGTCTAAGCATTGAGCAGGTTCTGGACATCAAAATCTGGTAAATCAAATGGGTACATTTTGAGTCTGGGTGAACAAATACATTATGATCGTGAAGTCTGAACAATTAAAAGGGTAAATTTTTGGCTTGATAATAGCTCATAGAACAAAAGAACAGATCCAACAATGAACAAACTTATAAATGGATAGATTTAGCAATGGACAGAGTCAATAGATAAACGGATCCAATGAGAATTAGATTCAAATTCAATAAAGTCTGCCTGAACCAATAAACAGACTATTCAACAAATAGATTCACAAGTTGGCAAATTCAGCAAGTGAATAGACTCACCAATGAATAGATTTGAGCAGACTCACAAATGGACAAATTCTATCTTGGGAAATTCTAGTAGAAACAAGTGAAACAAATAGATTCTGACTGGTAGAATTCCAGTAGAATGAAGCAGAACAAACATGCAATAGGTTATCAAGTCAATGATGGAAGAATGACCAAATTCTAATTACCCAGAATAAGGCAGAAAGAAACAGAACAAACATACAATGGGTTATCAAGTCAAGGATGGTAGAATGCCCAGATTCTAACTACCCATAATGAGGTAGAAAGAAGTAGAACGAACATGAAATAAGTTACCAAGACAAAGATGGCAAAATGAGCAAATTCTGACTACCCAGAATCACATAGAACGAAATAGAACGAACCAAGGCGAAGCAGAATGAACTTGCAAGAAATTATCAAGCCACTTAACAATCACCATACCCACATCAAGACCTCACCTGTCACCCAACCAATTAAGATAGAAGTAATTAAGTATATTTAAGCTAACTTAACCCTAGAAATTTCATTTACCTCGAATGAATGCAAACCACAAACCACCGACTGTCTTTACCACCTTAATTGCACTTGAGTACAAAACTCTCTAAATTCTTAGATTGAAAAGCAAAACTAACACATGCAGCTTCTATTTGAGTTTTGAAAGAGACGAAAAATGGGTCTTTGACAAAGTAAAATGAGTTCTGTCAAATTTAATTAAGATAATTTGATTTCTTGCAATGCTAGGTGTAAATTTGCATATAAATCTTTAGCTTAATGTGGCAATGATGCAAAGCAAGGCCCTTCCACGTGGCCAAGGGGAATGCATGAAGAAAATGAGTCATCTTAGAATAATTATCACTTAATTTAGATGTAGGAAGAATTTAGCCACAAAATCTTACTTTGTAAGACACATGGCCATGCAAAGCTTTGTTCAAAAACATTCGGCACTTCTAATTCTAACTAATAAATTTTTCAATGAAGAAAATGTAGTAAGCAGAACATACTCCTTCTTCTAGCACTATTAACATAAATTATTCAACAATATTATTATCAATTAACTAAAACTTATGCGATTAATAACAATCATTAATTAGTAAGACTATAGTAATTTAAGTAATACCGTTCTATTATTAGTACACACATAATTTGGTTCACACATTGAACCCGAAACGATTTACATTCATGAAAATTACCGGCCTCATCCCATGAACGTTTACAATTCGATTAAAGTTTCCGTGTGCTCGTTTGAATACTAAGACAAATAATACTTAGCTCAAAATCTAAGTATTATTATCATAACATGAATTTCTGAATATTACATAATTATAAATATGGAAATCCTGGATATCACAAACATATTCAACCTAAACTAAGGCATGACAATTACCTCAAGGACTTATGTCGTGCACTACAACTTTATCATCAATTGTTGTTTTCCTCTAAATTATTCAATATCCTGTCCTCCTCATGGCTCTCATTAGAATTTGACATCGTCATTTCCTAGTGTTGCGACATTTCTTGTTATGGAGAATACAAGATGGGCTTCGGTGGCATTTGCAATGATTCCAAGCTTCCTCCCAACATTTCTACCACATTCCTAATTGGTGGTCTATCACATGGCCTAGTTTGAATGCACCACAAACTCACAATGATAATCTTCATCGCCAGCACTTCCTCCTCCTTTGTCACATTCATCGGCAATTTGATATCTTTGCCGAGCTCTAAATTCCTATAAATCCATTCCGGAAAGTATTTTTCACTGCTGTTGGACATTTTGATGTCATGATTTTTTATGCATACCATATCAAGAACCAACATTCCGTAACTATAAACATCAGACTTGTGAGAGACTCTCCCCAAGTTTTGACAAACAACTTCTGGTGCAATAAATCCGACCGTTCCTCTCATGCCAAGAGTTGATACAGCACTCTCTCGTCCATGACAAAGTTTAGCAAGGCCAAAATCCGAAATCTTGGGGTTAAACTCTCTATCGAGCAAGATGTTATGAGGTTTTATATCAAGATGCAAGATTCTGGTATTGCAGCCTTGGTGCAAATATTCTAGCCCATGAGCAATGCCAATTGCAATTTTATATATTATCTTCCATTCCAAGGAACTACTCATATTTAAAGCTTTTCCCGAATTTATGAACTTATCCAACGAACCATTAGGCATGTACTCAAATATTAGAGCTCTCTTCTTCCCTTCGTAACAAAAACCTAAGAGACTGACAACATTAATGTGAGAAGTTCTACTAATGCTCACAACTTCATTGATAAATTCTTTTGGGCTGCTTTTCAACTCTTTCAGAATTTTCACTGCCACAAAACAACCATCTCTAGTCTTTCCTTTATACACTGCACCAAATCCTCCTTGACCAACTTTCTCTGAAAATGATTTTGTCATTTTCTTCAAATCGGTATATCGGTATCTTCTCAGAACAAGAGATCCAAGGATTCCTATCAGTTGCTCAACTTCGTGATCTTTCTTGTTCTTGAAGAGTAGAACCTTCCATGTGAAAATGATGGCAATTGCAAATATTGACACACCAATAACAAGCACTCCACCTGTCATTTTCAATCCCTTAAAAGATATCAGCGATTTCCCAAAGCAAGAGATACAAATTCAATGATGTCAAAGAGATGTTTACCTATGAGAAGTTTTCTCCAAATGTTGGATCCTGGAAAAGGAAAATCTATTATTTCCATGATTGACTACAATTACAAGAATCTGGTGAAATTGAGTATATGCAGGCATTGCCCATGGCAAACACCCAGAGAGTGAAAACCTTGTCTGCGTTTTCAAATCATACTCAAGACATGAAGTCCTTTCTATGTAGGAAATCATTCGTAAACTATCCATAATGTGATACTAATCTATTTCGAGTAACTCCCTCTGCCTTCAATGGGATTGGAATGCCACATCCTTTTCCATGTACCTAAAAAAAGGGAGTTATCTGTCCTAATCTCGAGCTTTTTGAAAAAGCTTCTCTGCTATGGGGCTATTCCTTGACTAAAGTAAAAGGTGGAAGGGGGAAACAAGCATGCATGATAAGAAAATATGTCAGTTTCAGATCAGCAATTCCGCAGCCTGTCATCCGATTCATTTGAACGAACAGAAAGTGGTCAACTGAAGTACCTGCAGTGGATGTGGAACAAATTTGGTCACCACAAATACAAATAGGCTTCCCCTGATCAGAGTCAAACCCACACTCCCCACCAATCCCACCACACATCACGCACTGATCCTCGTACGGATTCGAGTAATTCACCGCAAAACCCTCCATCAGAGCCTCTCTGAGCGCCGACCGGTTTGCGGTGAGCATGATCACCGCGGATTGCAGAATTGGGACCGTGACGCTCACATTACACTTGCTCACGTTAAGAATCGGATCAGTTGCGACAGCACCGATCAAATAATAGTTGCTCGTCACGGTCCCACTGATCTCGCAATTGAACAGATTCTCGGGCTTGGCGATCATGGACGTCGAACAACCATAAAAGAAGGTCAAGTCTTGGTCGTCGCTAGCTAAGGTGAAGATGGTGGAGTTAAGAGTGGTGTTGGCGTACTGCTGCAGGCAGGTGTTGTTGTAGAGATCGGTTCTCGAGAGCGTGAGCGATTGGCCAGCCTGGTCGAGTGCGAGGACGCGGTAAGTGAGGAAGTCGACGGTGAGCTCCGGGGAGCCGTCGATGCAGCTGAGGCGGAACTCCGGCGGACCGCAGTGGGCGGGGCGGTCGCCGCCGGTGAAGGGGTAGGAGACGTTTACGAGGGGGCCGCAGCTGAAGACTCCGGTGCAGTTGAAGAGGGATTTGTCAGTGGGGGGAGACGACGCTGCCGCCGGGCAGAAGAGGAGGAGGGTGGCCGCCGTCGCCGCGAGGGGGAGGAGGAGGAGGCGGCGCATTGGTGGGTGTGTGGTGGAGAGTGAGGGTGGATGTGAGAAAATAGTGTTGACTGGACCAGTGAGGAGTTGTTTGACTAATAGGTGATGAGAGCGAGAATGAGCCGAGAAAGAATAGTAGCTGAGGACAAAGCTCAGTAGCTAGATTGGTGAGTACCAACCACTGGGGTTTTACTCCATTAACTACCCTTTTCACATGAAGAGGGAGATTGGGGTTCAGACGTGAGTTTCAGTCTTTCATGCTCAGTAAGAAGATGGCAAAAATATAAGAATAGGAGTAAGAATAGAAACAATAAATTTAGCGAAAGGAAAAAAGAAAAAAAGAAAAAAAGATTGGTGAGTACCGGGGATGGCTAGAGTTTTCACTCTCACTAAAGAGTTCCAACAAGCTTTTCTGGGAAAGTGACACTGCAACAGGCTTTTAAAAGAACCGATTCCCGAGCATGATGATTAAAGCCCTACTTCCAATAACTTGTGGTAGAAAGAGCTTGCTCTGTTAGCTCTCTTCACGTCCCCAATTCATCTTTCTTATCCAACCACTCAAGAAGAGTTTGTAGAGAGAACTTATTATCGAAAGGAGGTTGTGTAAAGCTAAAATAAGCACGTTCTGAATTGGATCGATTATCTGAAGGAAATGCTAAATCAAATGTTGTATAGTGCAATACTGGCGGAATTACAAATATATACAAAATAGTCCCTTAATTTTAAATTACGAATTTAATAGATTATGGACTACTTTGGGACATATAGTAAATTTAAAAGGGAATTAAAAACATATAGTATTTTTACAAGGGGATTTAAAAAACTGAGAGTGCGCCGCCACCCACCAGGGTATGCTTTTCTAACTTTCTAAAGTACTAGTCTTCGACAGACCGAAAAAAAGTGCTAGTCTTCAACGAAAAGGAAAAAAAAAGGTCCCAGTCAAAATGAAAAGGAGTAATTGGAAAAGTTGGATTTTAAATTCGAAAGAAGGTGACTTAGGGTTGTCAGCATGGGGACGTTTTACTTTCACAAAATACTTAGATGTAGAGAGCCACTCTTTTGTCACCAATTGTTGGCGCCCAAATTAGTTTACTGGGCTTCAGAAGCCGAGGAGAGTAAAGCAGGTCTAATACAGGGAATCCACGGAGAGTGGGCCAAGATGCCAACACTCAACAAGTAGGGATCTCGAACAATGCTACAAGGAACTTGCCGAAACCGACAACATAAGAATGGAAGCGATTACAAGAGCCAATACCAGCGGAAATATCAGCTAGGCAAGGCAGTTACCAATAAAGAGCCGAGGCTTCTAAAACATTGTAGATATCGAAATGGTAATCGTAAAAAGGCAGTTACCTGTGGATTACCACTATAAATAGCCGAAGATGCATTAATGTATGGACCTTTTGCCAAATTGACAATCGATCATTTGTTTCAATTGTTATCTTTCCTTTTATCGCACTTTTACATTCAATTGCACCTTTACTTTTCTCCTATTTTTCCTGCATTTTACTTTTGCCTGTACTTTAGACAAGTTGCTTCCTTTTCGGGAAAAGTGCCAAAAAAAGTCATAAACCTTTTGCATTTGTGCCAATTTAGTCCTAAACCTTTTTTCGGTGCCAATTCAGTCATAAACATTTTTAAATTGTGCCAATTCAGTTCTTTCCGACAATTTTGACCGGATTTTGCTGACTGGACACCGGCCACCGACGTGGCTCGATCGGCGCCGACGTTGACAACTTTTAATAATATTTTAATATATTTTTAAAAATATTATATATATATATATTTTTTTTTTTTTTTTTGTCTTTTTCCTCCGGCCCGGTCGCCGGACCCGGCGACCGGCCGAGGCGATCGGCGAGGGTGAGGGCCGGCGAGGCTCGACCTCGCCAGATCCGGCGAGGCGAGCCTCGCCCATTGCCGCCTCACCGGATCCGGCCATGGGCAATGGGCGAGGCTCGCCTCGCCGGATCCGGGCAAGGTCGAGCCTCGCCGGCCCTCGCCCGCCTCGCCGAGATCGGGCCATGGGCGAGGCTCGCCCTCGCCGGCCTCGCCGGATCTAGCGAGGCGAGCCTCGCCCATGGCCGGCGAGGGCCGGTGAGGCTCGACCTCGCCAGATCCGGTGAGGGCGAGCCTCGCCCATGGCGGCCTCGCCGAGATCAGCCATGGGCGAGGCTCACCCTTGCCAACCTCGCCGGATTTGGCGAGGCTCGCCCGCCCGCCGGTGGTCGCTTACGGCCAGTCACCGAGACCTCGGCGACCGGCTGGAGGAAAAAAAAATAAAAAATAAAAATAATTAAAAGTATTTAAAAAATAGTTTAAAAATAAAATAAAAAATATTAAATATATTATTAAAAGTTGTCCACATCGGGGCCGATCATGCCACGTCAGCCGACCGGTGTCCAATCAGCAAAATCCGGCTAAATTGGCCGGAAAGGACTAAATTGGCACAACTTAAAAATGTTTAGGACTGAATCGGCCCCAAAAAAAGATTTATGACTAAATTGGCGCAAAGGCAAGGTTTATGACTTTTTTGGCACTTTTCCCCTTCCTTTTCGGAGCGACATAGAACTCATTTCAAAAAATAAAGCCCAAGGCCTACCTCTTCGGTGAAAGATTTTATCGAGAGAACTTTCCTCAGCGAACATCTTTTTGGCACACCCGATGAGACCATTGTGTTCCGCTCTTAGGAGATGTTGATGGCAAAAATAAGGAATTGGGAGAGTCGCTCCTCTGCCGGCGAGGATAATTCGTCCACAGCATGTTGGAAAAAGAACTATTCCTTCCGATGTCTCTAGTCAAAATGCAGACTTGATGGCATCAATACAAGTGATCATTCTGGAGACATTTCATGAGAATTGTCTGAAGACCAGAGAAGAGAGTTGGCGCTGAATTCAACGATGATGGCCACCATGAGAAGGATGTTTGAAGAGCAACAAAATGATCTAGCCAATCATATGGCTAGTCATTTATTTAACATCTTGACTCCTTTGTTAATCAATTTGGTTACCGATCTGACTTCAAGAATGGGAGTGCCGAATCAAGCGAATGTGACTAATAGCGGTCACACTAGTGCAATTCCACAACCCATACAAGTTCCGGCCCAACCTGTTATTAGCGGTTCGAGTCCCGTGTCGCTGGTTAGGATTTTACAAAGGGCTGATAGTGTGAAAGACCAAATTCAGATCAATCAGGGAGAACGAACGAGTTGGAGTGCCCGAAATATTACCCCCGTCTACATCGGTGCTAGAAGTCTATAATGGCATGAATCCAACAAGGGTGATTGGAGACACTTCAAACCCAGGAAATGAGGCCTAGACAGGTGTCCCATAGTCAATGCTTCCTGATGTTAATTATCCAAAGGCAGTAATGCAGTGCTACGTCTGGGGGTAGTGGATAGTCGGATCGATCCCTATGCCGATTGGTGGGTATCAACCTTATAGTCCACAAGAGGGACCAAGAAATTTTGCTATTTGACCTCCTTCACTGCCCAGGGTATAGATGAATCAAAGGAATCGGGCGGCGGATCTCGTGAGGGATCAGAGGATGATAAAATAGGCTGCTGCTTAGTCATGTAGAAAATGGGGTTGGATTGAGGCGTCCCGAGACCTGTGTATCGCAAACCGTACCCAAATTGGATTGATAACATCCCAGATTCCAAGGGACACAAAATTCCTGAGTTTACTCTATTTACTGGGGAATATGATTAGTCAACGGTGGAACATATTAGCCGATTCATGGCTCAATGCGGTGATGTTAATAATGATGGGAGAATAAAGCTACATATGTTCCCTTTATCACTGTCAAAGATGGCATTCACTTGGTATACTGGTCTTCCTGCAAATTCAGTACAGACTTGGGAAGAAATGGAGAATAAATTCCACACCCAAATTTATCGTCCAATTCCTGAAGTGACATTATTGGATCTAGCCACCTTCAAATAATTTACTAATGAGATGGTTGGTCAATTTGTTGTCCGATTTAAAAAGATGAGAAACCAGTATTTGTTTTTTCTTCTGGAAAAGGAAGTTGCCGAGATGGATAAAAACGTTTTAAAATTCACGAACGTTTGGCCAGGCAGAAATTTATAGATTTATTTTCGATAAGTGCTGCAACAACTCACCAAGAGAACCTCTGGAAAGAGAAGGATAAGAAGCCCTATTGGGATTACAAACATAACGTGGTAATGTATGATCTCGAGGAAGATTCAGAAGAAGATTAACTCATGATGATGCTGCCAAGATTGCAATAGCAAAGATGACTATAGATAAACCATACGTCTGCCAAGCTTTGAAACTCGCTAGAGTAAAGGAGTCAGTAATGCTTAGGGCCAAAGATACGCAGAGGTATTCCTTCAATATTACCAAGTTAGACAAAATCTTCTATCACTTGGTACATGATGGAGTGATAAGATTAATAGAAGGCCACGTCATCCCAAGTAAGGAAGAAATTGGCGATAAAAGGTATTGTAAATGACACCACTCTTGGAGACATAGTACCAATCATTGCAATGTTTTTAGGAAGGCTGTTCAAGAAGCAATCCGCTAGGGTAAGATTAAATTTATCAAAAGAGGGGATAGAAGAATGGAAATTGACTTGGACCCTTTTCCTCAAATGATTAGAATGGTGTCGGTAGCTCTTAGAGGACATACAAACCGAAGGACTTTATGTCAAAGGTGTTGAAGAGAAATCATGCATAAGTATTTCTTGAACATTGATGATTATCTTGTAGTACCAAGATATCACTATGATTGGGAAAGAAATTCGATAAGGCCCAGAAACACGAACTATGATCAACAATATCGCCAACCTCTCCATTACTATGCACCTTCCCGCAATTATTTCAATCGTACACAACGAGTGGTTGAAGATACAAAAAAATCCAAGATTTGGAGGGAGATATTTTAATGAAAATAGTTTCTAAGAATAGACTCTCAAAAGTGTTATGGCGCCACGAAGGAAGTGGGCAAGCAAGGTAATGTTCATGCTACTTTATGAAGAAGAGCATCCTAACATTGGAACTTTGGGAGAACCGAGCCGTAAATTCGATTATTACGTCCGGTACTCAAGGACTCCTAAGCCAAAACAAAAGTCACCCTAGGTGATACCGTCAAGATGGGGCTCGAAATTTGAGTATGAAGATGAATTTCCGCCTTTAACAGTTAGTGTCAAAAGCCTCCTAGAACAATTAAAGTGCCACACAATCCTCCTCAAGGGCAATGGTTTGTAGGGAAGGAAATCCTAAATAGTCTGCAAGAAACTCAACCTTCTGAGCAAAAACCAATATCGAGAACTCGAAGAATGAGAATGCAACAAAAGAAAAATCTACAGGAATTACATATGCAAGCTGGCACTCTGGTAAGACCCAAAAGTAAACGTCATGGTGAAACGATAGGCTTAGACGGGTAAGACATGAAGGAGATTCTTTTGAGTTGGATGGAAATTATAGTAGCTGCTAGGAATGTGATATCATAGAAAGAAAGAGCCTTTCATGAAAACAAAAAGAAGAAAGAATTGAGAGGAAAATGGACAAAGTAAAGAGCAAGTTTGATAAGGAGAGATCCAACTCTAGTTCTTCAGCTAGCTCAAATATGGTACAAGTGAGACTTCCTCCTGAATTCAAAACTTCTGCCATAAGAGTCATTCCGACGGTAAAAGAAACCTTTGAATTGGTAGAGATAGTCAGGGTAGAATTTTAGTTCACTAATGAGGAAGTTGTAGAGTTTGATAAACTTCCGGTTCATAAGACAAAGCACTTAAAAGCTCTCATGGTGGTAGGTAAGATTGAAGGACGTCATGTCAATAGGATATCAGTTGATGCAGGAGCTACTTTGAATCTTACTACTTATACTTTTAGAAGATCAGTAGAGACAAGGAAGAAATAATCCCTACCAATGTGACACTCTCGGACTTTACGGGGAATATATGCGATGCCAAGGGGGCAATTGTAATTGATCTCACAATTGGGTTGCATACTACAAAAATCACATTTTTCATAATAGATGCCAACATATCTTACAATTAGTTGTTGAGAAGGGATTGGATACACAACAACCAATACATACCTTCATCGTTACACCAAACTCTAGTATTTTGGAATGAAGATAAGGTGGAGTATGTAAGAGCAAATCATGAGTCGAGCATTACTTGGGCTGATATAGTTCGAATGGATGCTCCCGAAGATGATACGATATCCATGATAGAACCACCCTGCACGGATGTCAATAAGCTTACCTACAATCGCTTTACTAAAATGGGGTTTGAGTAGTTCCTAAAGGAGAGTGAGCTGGCCAAGGAGAAATTTGATGTTCTACATGGAATGAAACAGCTTATTACAAGAACTAGATGAGCGGTTCTCCTACTACCTTGCAAAGGATACTGAGAACTCTTTGAGATTTGCTGATTGCATAGGAGATTTTAAGGAGTCTCCACTCAAGGAGGACGGGAAACAGTTGAATCTGAATATCCGCTCATAGAAATTGACATAAGCAATGATGAAGTAAAGCAACCTATCTTTGTAAGTGCATTGCTGAGTGATGAATTCCGAAATTATTTAGTGGAAGTCTTGTGGAAACATATAGATTATTTCGCATGGGACTACCATGAAATGCCGGGATTAAGTAAAGATGTGGTTGGACACCGTCTTCCAATAAAACCAGATTGGAAACCTCATAAGCAACCACCAAGGAGATTTGCTCTTGAAGTCAATGGAAAATAAAAGAAGAAATAGAGAGGCTATTAAAAGCTGGTTTCATCGAGATGAGCCAAAATTCTTCTTTTGACTATGATTGGGCCCTACAGTGGTATAGTAGATGAACCAAATGTACTACCTCTCTTCTCTGTCCTGAACCCTCACTTTCTTTTCTATTTATATTATATATCGACCAATCCAAAATCGTTGCTTGATATGTTGAATGGTTATTTAACATAGTCTCAATCAAGAAGAAAAATGGGAAGTTGCGAGTTTGCAACGACTTCAGAAATTTAAATGCTACAACTCTAAAAAATGAATTTCAAATGCTAGTTGCCGATATGTTAGTAGATTCCGTAGCTAGAAATGAAATGTTGTCATTGATGGATGGCTATTTGGGGTATAATCAAATTTTCGTTACCTCTAGAAAAGAAACAATTAATATAAACTACAAGCAAAAGTAAAATGTAAGAAAAAATGAGAAAAGTAAAGGTGCGATCGAATGTAAAGACACGATAAAATGAAAGATAACAGTAGAAACAAATAATTGATTGTCGATTTGACAAAAGGTCCATACAGTGATGCCTCTTCAAGTATTTATAATTGTAATCCACAAGTAATTGCGTTTTTGCCGTTACTATTTCGATATATACAATGTTTTGGAAGCCTCGACTCCTTATCGGTAACTGCCCTGCCTTACTAATATTTCCACTAGTATAGACTCCTGTAACCACTTCCATTCTTATCTCGTCGATTTTGACAATCCCCAGTTGCACTGTTCAAGATCCCTACTCATCGACAGTTGGCATCTTGGCCCATTCTCCATGGACTCTCGTGTATTAGGGCCTACTTTACTCTCTTTGGCTTCTGAAGCCTAGTAAGCTAATTTAAATGCAAACAAATGCCCCTTAGAAAGAATTAAAAGATATTTTAATTCTTTTAACTATATTAATGATTACACCGACCTGAGTTATCATCTTGGTCCTCGCACATTGTTACTTCAGCTTCCCTTCTTCCGTACGCCAGCTAGTGCTTCTTAAGGTTTCTGAACCCACATCTTTTTTTAATATTTCAATCCCTTTTTTCCTCTGTAACTACACGACTCTTGACTTTCCCTTGTCGCCATTGAAGCCCCCTTTCAAGATTGAATTTTTTTATATCTTTTCTTTGTCATCTTCAACCTTCTCGGTCCCCTTCTAGTCCTACTATATCTCGATCGTATGATTTTGATACTTTTCTTGCTCGTTTCGAACAAATCCAATCACAGGAACAGGCAAACAATGTTCTCATGTCGCCTCAAAGCTCTATAGAGGAAGCAACTGATGAGATTATCCTTGGCCCCTGCTTGCGAAGACCGATTCCTCCTCCTTTGCTTGCTGAATGTTGTTGGAGAAATCTTCTTGAAGTGTTTTGAAGTTGACAAAACGTTTCTATCGCCCTAGTCTCAAGGCTTGCGTACTCTGCTATTTAAAGTCTCGAAGACCTCCGGACAGCCGGACTCAAGACTCAAAGTCTATCCTTATTTGAGTCTCTAATCCGTTGAAGAAAGGTTATCCAGAACTGAATGTTTCGTTAAGGATTTGACCTTATCAACTGGAGAAGATCTCGTGGCTGGAGAAGACATAACGGAGTCCTTTGATTGATCAAAGATTGACTCGATAAATTGAAGATCCGGTGATTGCCTAAATAATATTGGAAGGTTCTCGTTTATGGAAACCGAGATCCTGATTGTATGGGCGAATAGGATTGATGGGCTATCAACACGTTCCTTTAATAGCTTGAACAATCTTCCTAATTGATTCCGTCCAACGAGTAGATTGGAGGAATTCCTTTGGTAAGTACCAACGGGTATGATGGCATAAATGAGTATATAAGGAAGACTGTCTTAGTTGTTCAAGGTGTGCGCGATAGAAGAATTCCAAAGTCTGAAGCTCCTTTTTGTTTAGACAAATCCTTTGAGCGAACACTTGTATACGAAAGAGAGAGTCTATATTTGTGAGAAATCTTGAGGAGATGTGGTAGAACATCTACACTGTGGAATCAAGGCAAAGCTGTGCTGTAACTTCTCTTTTGTTCATAGTGGAATCCAGCCAATAGGCTGTCGGTGAAGAAGAGTGGACGTAGGCTTGATATAAGCCGAACCACTATAAACCGCGTGTTCAATTTTCTCTTCTCTCAGTCTTACTTTGATTATCGTTTCCTTCAACTGTCTAGTATTGTGCAATTGGTGAAGAAAAATCCTTTATATACCTATTCACCCCCCTCTAGGTACTCATACTAGCGATATCAATTGGTATCAGAGCCTGTGTACTTACCCTATTTGAAGTGTTTTACTTCGTAGTAAAAGATCCATGGCTAGTATGCTAGCACCAGGGCTGATGGAAGGGCAAAGCAATACCATACCACCCTACTTTGATGGAAAGGATTACAACATCGGAAGAACAAGATGAAAGCTTTCCTACGATCAAAGGATCCTCCGGAATGGGACGTTGTAGAAAAAGGAATTACTCCTACCACTTTGCATCAGTCTCGAAAGAGGAAAAGAAACCGATGAAACCAGCGGAATGTTTCGGGAAGAAATAATCAAGAGACAAACACTCGATGCAAAAGCAATTTACTCCTTATATTGTGCTTTATCACCAACTGAATATAATAGAATATCTTCTTGTGGTACAAAGAAAAGAAGTTTGGGACAGATTGCATATCACCTATGAAGGAACAGATCGAGTGAAGGAAACAAGAATCAACATTCTTCTTGGTCATACGAAGCCTTCGTAATGAAACCAGGAGAATCTATATCCGACATGTTTAGTCGTTTACAGATATTGTGAATGGTCTTGAAAATCAAGGTCAACCAACTTCTCGATCCCATGAAGGTAAACAAGCTACTTTGCGTGGACTCTCCGTGGATTGGAATCACATAAAGACTTTGATAAGAGAGATGCAAAGAATTATGCCACTGTACGTCGACGAGCTAATTGGAACTCTTCGGTCTTATGAAGTGGAACGGATCAATGAAGATGAAGATCCAAAAGGTAAGAAATCCATTGCGTTAAAATCAAATGATGATTCCGATGATACATTCGAAGATGATATGGACGATGAGGAGCTTGCTCTCATGATAAGAAAATTCAGAAAACCGAATAGAAAAGGAAGAAGGTTCAACTCAAAGAAACAAAGCTTTCAAAGACAGCGGACCAAGTCTGGCATTTGATGATGAGGAACCAAACAAAGACGTAGTCCGCTTTGAATGTAAGAAAAAGGGACACATCGGACCTAACTGTCCTCTTCAAGAAGAAGAGAGGAAAACTGAAAAATTTCGAAAAGCTCTCAAAGCCGAAAACGGAGTGACACGAGTGTGAAGAAAGTGATAATGAATATGCCAATCTATGTCTGATGGCACAATCAGACTCAGACTCTGGATCAAACTTAGACAGTGAATTTGAGGCAAGTAATTTTAAAATTCCTGTCAAAGTTTCTAAATATATTGATGAACTATGTTTTAGTCTTAAGACTTCTCTCAAAAGAATTTCCGAACTGAAAAAGGAAAACTCAGCTCTAAAACAAAAGGAAAATGTTTTAGCGTAAAGAGTTAAAAGTCTAGACTTGTCTCGTTTCCAATCTTAAAGAAAATGAAGACAATCTTTTTAAAAGAAAATGTTTTTTTAAAAACAGACTTATCAAATATATCAAAGAAATTTTCAATAGGGTCTGAAAAACTTGAGAAAATTCTTTCAAAGACAAAGACCTTACTTCAATAAGTCCGGTCTAGGTATGACGAGAAGAAACAATTCCCTTGATTGATTTTCCTAAAGTGAAAGAAAGAATTAAGAAAAGACTCTCGAGTGAGGTTTACAAAAATCACTTCAAGAAAGTTTTTGTAAAATCTGTAGGTAGAATTGCTCTAAAATGTTCAAAATGCAACAGTCCGGATCACTTTGAAAAAGAGTGTCCTAAGGTTTGGAAACCTGTTAAGAAAATATGGGCTAATACTGCTTATGTTACTAACACCAAAGGACCCAAGAAAGTTTGGGTACCAAAGAAAGCTTGAGACTCTTTTTTAAATGCAGGTCACCATCAAGAAAAATGTAAAGTGGTATCTTGACAGTGGATGCTCAAGACACATGACAGGAGACTCAAAATATTTCATAAAGCTTGCTCAAGTAAATGGTGGAAAAGTTTCATTTGGAGGAAACAGCAAAGGAAGTATTGTGGGATTTGGAACTGTGAAAATTGGAAATCTCACAATAAGTAATGTTTCCTTAGTGGAAGGACTCAATTACAATCTTCTCGCATTAGTCAAGTGTGTGATACTTTTGGTTTCAAGATCTTCTTTCAAGAAGGAATATGTTCGGAATCGTAAAGACTCTACTCAGTCTTTCATGGGTCGTAGACATGGAAACATCTATCTTCGGATGTGAAACCAAATGAATCGCAATGTTTTATCTCAATTCAAGACGAAGCAAGCTTATGGCATTAAAGCTTGGTCATGTCAACATGAAGCAATTAGCCAAAATCTCATCAAAACAGCTTGTTCGAGGACTACCCAAATTACCTTATCAAAAGACTGATCCATGCACTCCATGTATTCAGGAAAACAGGTAAGAAATTCATTTAAGCCAATAAATCATGTCTCTACTAATCATGTACTACAGTTGCTGCATATGGATCTCTTTGGACCAACCAGAACACAGAGTATTGGAGGTAAGAAATATTGCCTAGTAATTGTGGACGATTACTCCCGTTTTACTTGGGTATATTTCCTTGCAAGTAAGTCCGAAACCTTCTCGTATTTTGAAAAGTTTGCTAAAAAGGTTCAAAATGAAAAAGGATGTGTTATCTCAAGTATAAGAACAGATCATGGAGGTGAATTTGAAAATCAAGATTTTACAAAATTTTGTGATGAATCGCTTTAGTCATGTGTTCTCCTCTCCATATACTCCTCAGCAAAAATGGAGTTGTGGAAAGAAAGAACAGATCTCTTCAGAAATGGCTAGAACTCTTTTAATTGAAAGCAAGATTTCTTCACGATTTTGGGCTGAAGCTGTTTCAACAGCATGTTATATTATCAATTAAGTCTTCTTAAGACCTATTCTAGAGAAAACCCCTTATGAATTGTTCAAAGATAAGAAGCCTATTGTTTCATACTTTCATGTATTCGGTTGCAAATGTTTTATATTGAAAAATGCAAAAGATCGAGTTGGTAAGTTTGAAGAAAGATCGATGAAGGTATCTTCCTTGGATATTCTACATCAAGCAAAGCCTTCGAGTCTATAACAAGAAGAGCCGGTCGTGGAGGAGTCAATGAATGTCAAATTTCAAGACTCAACACAAGATGAATCAAGTCAAACTCATCAAGAAGAGTCTGAACCTGCTCCAGACATTCCAAAGCTTACAACTCAAGAAGCATCTCAGACTATGGAAAACCTTCATCAGGATGTTCGTGAAGATCCAAACAAAGAGAGAGATCATCAACCAGACAAATCAACAAGTAACTGGAAGCATAAGTCCAGTCATCCCAAAGATCTTATAATCGGCGAAATAAATGAAGGAATTCGCACCAGATCCAAAAGGCGAGAAGAGTCTAGTGCTGTGGCTCTCGTTTCTGAAATTGAACCAAAAAGAATAGAAGAAGCTTTATCTGATGAAAGTTGGATTGAAGCTATGCAAGAAGAGCTCAGACAGTTCAGCATTAATGATGTATGGGAATTGACATCCAAACCAAAAGGTAAAACTGTTATTGGAGCTAAATGGGTGTTCAAAAACAAGATGAATGAGAAAGGAAAAGTTGTACGAAACAAAGCAAGACTCGTGGCCAAGGGATATACGCAAGAAGAAGGAATAGACTATGATGAGACTTACGCTCCAGTAGCAAGGTTAGAAGCTATTCGACTATTACTTGCGTTTGCTTGTTATAAGAATTTCAGGTTATTCCAAATGGACGTCAAAAGCGCCTTCCTAAATGGATTTATCCAAGAGGAAGTTTATGTGGAACAACCACCAGGGTTTGAAAACCCAAAGAAGCCAGACTCAGTCTTCAGACTGAAAAAGGCTTTGTATGGTTTAAAGCAAGCACCTCGAGCTTGGTACGACGTGATTAATCTATGCGGGATGAATTTGAAATGAGTATGATGGGAGAGTTAACATTCTTTCTTGGTCTTCAAGTAAAACAATTGAAGGAAGGAACTTTTATTTATCAAGAAAAATATGTTAATGATCTTGTCAAAAGATTTGGACTGGAAAAGTGCAAAAAGACCGACATACCGATGTCAAGTTCTTTGAAGATAGACAAAGATGAAGAAGGGAAGAAAGTTGATCAAAAGCTGTACAGGAGTATCATTTGTTCACTTCTTTATCTTACCGCTTCTAGACCCGATATTTTGTTGAGTGTTTGCATCTGTGCTAGGTTTCAATCAGATCCTAGAGAATCCCATCTTAGTGCTGCGAAACGCATCATTAAATACGTTGCTTCATCATCAAGCATCGGTCTTTGGTATCCTAAGAAGGGAGACTTTAATCTTTTGGGATATTCAGACGCAGATCTGGCCGGTTCCAGAGTTGATAGAAAAAGCACTTCGGGAACCGCGGTTGCTTGAAGCAGGACAGTGTCTTGGTTTTCAAGGAAACAAAGCACTTGTGTCCCTTTCAACAACGAAGGCGAGTATGTAGCTCTTGGAAGTTGCTGTTCGCAAATTCTATGGATAAAACAAAGCGACTAAGAGACTTTGAAATTGAAGACTCATGCACGGAGATTAATTGCGACAACACCAGCGCTATCAACCTCACCAAAAATCCAATTCTCCACTCAAGAGCAAAGCATATAGAGATTCGACATCACTTTATTAGAGACCATGTTCAAAATGGAGATGTTTCAATTCAATTTGTTGACTCAAAGAATCAAGGCGGCGGATATATTCACAAAGCCTTTGGAGAAAAATCAATTTGAGTCTATACGTTCCAGACTCAACATTTTGAGGTATGAGGATATCAAAGTCTAAAGACTTTTAGACTCGAGACTTACAAGACTTTATCCGAAAGACACGGTCTTGGTACGTCCGTCAGACTGTAAGTCTTTCTCTCTTGAATCCCATCTTAAAAAGGTACGATCGTCAGACTGTGTTTAAATTGTTGCTATATTTAATTGACGTAAATATTGCAACGTTTCATTTTCAAAAAAGAAGTTATTTTTTAAATGGCTATTTTTGCGGAAAAAGACAGTTATTTTGAAAAGGCATATTTTTATTTCCTTTATGACGGTTCGTTTATCCCTCTTTTTAACCGATCGTGAACTGTCGATTCCTCTTCACTTTTCTCTCAAAAACCCTAGAAAGCATCGATCCTCCATTCCCGTTTGTCTTCTTCGTTTAATCCTAAAAAAAAAAAGTTGTCATCTTTCCGGGAAAGTCAAGCAAGGAATCTTCCAAAACCGAGAAAGATGTCATCTTCAAGAAAGTCCTCAAGAATCGCAAGCGAGGGGACCACGACGGATGAGTGAGGGACCTACGCACTTCGATCTTACTGAAGAAGAAGTGTCTCCAGAACAACAAGCGAGCCCACAACATTCTCGCGAGCGTCATTCTCCTCCATCTAGTCCTAAAGGCGTTGATCAACAACAACGGGAAGAAATCATCGAGGATGCGGACTGTAAGAGTTCAAAAGCCCGCTTATATTTACCAGCTTATATCGTGCCTTAAAAGGAATTTGTACTCCTTTGAACTACATTGATGAGTTTCTTAAAGACAAAGGACATGGGAACGAATATATCTTTCTGAAAAAATGGAAAGTTTGGGAATTGCTCGAAAAGGGGTGGTGAGGAAACCCTTGCAAATATCCCAAGTGATCCTCGTGGATCGGGGCCGAATCTCGCAGATGGGAATGATGATGACAAATTATACAGTCAATTCCAACCAAAAATGGATGTTGCGGTTGAAAATCAAGGAAAAAGGGGAGATTTGTTTAGATCTAGGGAGCAAAAGGATCTGTACTCGAAATTGCTAAAGCGTGGGGTAATAAACCCTAGGAGTGTTGATTTTGATTTTCTGGATCTTTGTGAATATGAACTTGAGGAAAAGTTCAGTTATCTTCAACTTGAAAAGTTCGCTCGACTCTGAGGAGGCATATGCTGAATTAACTGCATATTTCTATTCAAATCTAAGCTTTTTGGATGCGAATAGATTCTCTTTCAGCGTAAAAGACCAAGACTATGTTGTGGATATGAATATGCTAGCAGATGTGTTAGAAGTCGAAAGAGGAAGATATCAATCAATCAAAGTTTCCATAGCTTGGGCCACACTTGAACTGGTGAAGGACAAGAGAACAGATGAAAAGATCACCTACTTAAGGATGGGTGCATTCAACATCTTGCTTCACAAGATTATGATTAATTGCCTCCGACCGAAATCAACTTCCAAGACTAATGTTTCAAGTTCAGAGGCCAAGTTGATGTATGCCATTCTCTTTGGAAAAAGGTTTTCTCTCCCTCACACTGTGATGTTTCACATGTATAGAGCAATGATGAAGGACAGAGGTCAACTCCCTTACCCAAGCCTTGTTACGAAGTTATTCAGACATCTGAATATTCAGCCTCCACAAATCTTTTGTGTTCGACCTTGCGATAATATGGTGGTAGGACTGAAAATGGTAACCAAAATGCGTCGAAGGAACCGAGCAAGGAGTTGGAGAAATTCAAAGAGAAGACTCCCGCAAAATCTCATCAAATCTCTTCGCAGCTAAAAGAAAGAGAAGGAGCCCATGGTTGCTCCATCCAAGAGAAGAAGAGCTCTCCTCGTGGAGGATGAAGATGATGAGGAAGACATCACCATCTGCATTGGCTTTGAAGAATTTAAGTCGTCTGTTCCACAAAGCAAGAATCGGAACAAATGACAAAAGATGCAGAGGAGAAGGAAGAAGAAGAATTAGAAGCTGAAAAAGAAATAGAGGAGGAAAGACCAGAAGAAGAAAGAAGAGAAGAATGAGAACATGAGGAACTCTCTTCTCCACCTATAGGCATGGAAACAGGGGGAGATCGGGAGAAAGGAGTGAAGTCTTCATGTCCTGATGCAAGTGAAGGAGTCGGTCGCTCACCAAGCAAACCCAGAGGATGTTTATGCATCTCGGTTTCCGGAAAAGAAGGTCATGAAGTTTCATCACCAAACCTGCGAGATTATGCTGATCTACCATCGTCGCATTTACTCCATCGATCGAGCCGAAGCAAGTACTCGGACCGATAATGGAGCAGATTTTCGCATAATCATGGATATTCTCTTGGAGATGCGAGGTCAAATTTATGCCTTGGGATGCGAAGTTCAAAGCTTGAAGAATGAAGGTCAAGCTTCTTCTTGTTCATTGAATGATAAAATGCAAACCCTCTGTTCGAGAATCGAGGCCAATGCCAAGAGTGAGGAGATTGCACAACTAAAGGAAGACTTTAAAAGGCTGGAAGGCATCGTTCGATCTATGGAAGATTTCCAGCTTGTCCGCGTTCCCAAGCAATCTTGACTTCATCTCATCCTTTTTAATGATGACAAAAGGGGGAGAGATGCAAGATTTGAATCAAAAACTTTTCATTCATTAAACTTTTTGTTTGTTGGATTGCTTTGTGGTTTGTGGTTTGAACTGTTTGACTTTGTTTTGTGTCCGGATGAGAACCGAACTAGACTTGGACTTGACTACTTCTATTAACGAATATTGATATCTTATGAATGGCTTCATCATATACTTGACTAACCTATTTTCTGTGGTTGCAGATTCTAGTGTTATTCTGTTAGCCATTTATCTCTATAAGATATGCATATGTGTTTGAGGAATGTTTTGTAGGTCAAACATATCCAAATCTGCAGGAAAGTTTTGTCACCATCAAAAATGGGGAGATTGTTGGAGAAATCTTCTTGAAGTGTTTTGAAGTTGACAAAACGTTTCTATCAATCTAGTCCGAAGGCTTGCGAGGACTACGCTATTTAAAGTCGAAGACCTCCGGACAGCCGAGACTCAAGACTCAAAGTCTATCCTCATTGACAGTCTCTAATCCGTTGAAGAAAGGTTATCCGTAACCTGGATGTTTTGTTAAGGATTTGACCTTATCAACTGGAGAAGATCTCGTGGCTGGAGAAGACATAACGGAGTCCTTTGATTGATCGAAGATTGACTCGATAAATTGAAGATCCGGTGATTGCCTAAATAATATTGGAAGGTTCTGCTTATGGAAACCGAGATCCTGATTATATGGGCGAACAGGATTGATGGGCTATCAACACGTTCCTTTAATAGCTTGAACAATCTTCCTAATTGATTCCGTCCAACGGGTAGATTGGAGGAATTCCTTTGGTAAGTGCCAACGGGTATGATGGCATAAATGAGTATATAAGGAAGACTGTCTTAGTTGTTCAAGGTGTGCGCGATAGAAGAATTCCAAAGTCTGAAGCTCCTTTTTGTTTAGACAAATCCTTTGAGTGAACACTTGTATAAGAAAGAGAGAGTCTATATTTGTGAGAAATCTTGAGGAGGTGTGGTAGAACATCTACACTGTGGAATCAAGGCAAAGCTGTGCTGTAACTTCTCTTTTGTTCATAGTGGAATCCAGCCAATAGGCTGTCGGTGAAGAAGAGTGGACGTAGGCTTGATATGCCGAACCACTATAAACCGCGTGTTCAATTTTCTCTTCTCTCAGTCTTACTTTGATTATCGTTTCCTTCAACTGTCCAGTATTGTGCAATTGGTGAAGAAAAATCCTTTATATACCTATTCACCCCCCTCTAGGTACTCATACTAGCGATATCAAATGTTTCCCTCGACATGTGGGGAACTGCTGCCGTTTCAAAAGACCATCTTTTGGAGCATATCTTGCTGCCTTCTTCCCAAAAACTCAGGGCTTTTTACCCATTCGACCGCACCCTTTGACTGCACTTTCTTCGACTAGTACTATAGACTTAAGGCCGTCAAGTAGGAGGTGTAGCGCAAAGCTCGAATCAACAAGGCCTTGGAGTTCTATACTCTTGATTTGAAACTCAATCACAAATTTTTGGGTAGCCTCACTTGCTTCTGGTCGCCGTCTTGTGAACTATTTCTTCTTCAAGTCAAGCCCTATATCAGTGACTCTTCTTGATGCGTTCGCCATCACTAGTTTAAGTCTGGATGGTGATGATGCCAGCACTATCGCTCCTTCGGCTTGTGACTTCTTTGAAAAAGGTATAGACCTTTCCTATACCAACTTCCAAAAAACCTACGCTTGTCCAATAGGAGATGCTGAGGATGAGGAGCATGCTGCCTTTCTGTTTTACTGGCTGTCTAGGTTTGTTTTTTGTCGCCCCTCCTTTCAAGTAGCTCGGGATTTCAAGGGTCTAGCTTTTTATCTTTTCCTTACTCTCACTGCCTTTTATCGCGGCCTTGGTTTCTCATCTGTTACTATGTGTGTTCCTACCTCTGGGGTTTTTCATGATCCTTTCTAGATCCTCCAAGCATAGGTCAAGTTGTATTTTCCATCCCTTTTCTCAGACGCCAAAGTCTCTCTTCCACAAAGGCCCAAATAAGAACCATTCTATCTTGAAAGTAAAGGAGCACAGCTGCTGCATTTCCATTTTCACCCCTCTCCCGAAGGGTTTTCATCTTTTCAACATTTCCTCAATTGTTTTTACCATCACTCTCTAAATACCGACGATTTCTACCCACTTTCAAGCACATATTTTATCTTTGTCTTTGACTTCGGTCGAACGAAGGACGACAAAAAATTTTGGCGTTCTGTTTTAGTTGCATCTGACCTGACATTGAGGCTATCACTAAAAGGGAAACTGAAGTCAGGCTTGGAAGTTTACTCCCCTCAATATCGCGCTCGGTAGCTGGGCTTGTCCCAAGGCATTCCGCTTATGGCTCCCTACTCCATGAATTTTCCTTTCGATGAGAAGCACCTTTTTGGGGTGACCAAATTGTCTGATCCCTTATTCTGCTACCATGCCATCACCAGCAAAATACTTCGACATTTTTCGATCAAACCGTACGACCCAACCCCTAGTGTTCTCAAGAGTTTCACTACTTGATGGACGACCTATTGGGATTCCCTTTTTATCGAAGATTTCGAAGACATTCTTAGCAAGGTCATCTCCACAACTCATGTTACCAATATTGCTGAACGTTCGTCCAGTCTTCCTATCTCTCTGACTCATCGGGCAATGAAAAGAACGCGAGACTCCGGCATTTTCTTTTCTAGACTTTGTGATACTTCTTGATCTAGCCTTAGTCTGATGTTCTGGTAATCTAGGTAGGGGTGAGCATCGGTCGGGTCAACCCTAGACCGGCCCAACCCTAGCGGTCCTCGTCCGGTTGCCGGAGGGATTGAGTCGGTCCTCAATCCTAGGATCCCTGAATCAGTATTGTGTAGGTTGGTTTTCGGTCCTAAGAGTTTAGTGTCGATTTAATCCAGGCCAATCATAACTGTATAATATATATATATATATAATATTATTTATAATTTTTTATATAGTGAAAACCCTAAGTCAAATGACGTCAATAACATTAAACAACTCCTCAGTGATAAGTATTTTACACTGTTCTTTAATAGTTTAGACTTTTAATGTCTTTTATGGCATCAACAACCATATTTACAAACGAAGAAAATGTCTTTGTAAGGAGTTTTCACGGCGTATCCTCCTCCAGTACTTGTTCTCTTATGTCTTATTTGTCCTCTTAGTCTTCAATTTACCAAAATCGAAAAAAACAACTTCTTTGCTCACCATTCGACACTCGCCTCCATCGCTTTTGGTTGTTTGCGTCGCTCAATGCTCGACACTCACCCCACTCATCGCTTGACACTCACCCCACTCAATGCTCACCTCTCTTCACTAACTTGCTCGTCGCCGAATCCATTGGGTCGGTCCAATCCTCGGTCACCTTTTCAGGAAGTGCAAAAAATGAAACAAAAAATAGTATCGATCGGTCTGGGTTGACCTTGAAACTGGACTGAATCCATTGGATCGGTCTAGTCCTCGGTCTCAAGCTCAATAAAGTCGGTCCTTGGTCCCAAAATTGAGGATGAACACTGTGCGAGTTGGTCCTTGGGTTAGGGGATGGACCGGCCTAACCCAGATCACGTCACCCTAAATCCAAGTATACTTGCTTCCATGCAAGTGGAAGGGCCAGGAGGCACTTATCAAGGTCTATCCCAACTGCACAATCTTTCCAGTTAGCACGTCTAATCTCCAACTCTTCTACTCCTGACGTCATTGATGTGGAGATTGCAAGCTCAAGGCCATTCTCTTGCCGATAGTCTTGCACCTTCGATTCCTCTTGCTACCGAGACTTCTGCATCGGCCCTGATCAATATCGACAACTTCCCAGGTCCTGCAAATCTTCCTATGTCAAAGCATGCTTCTTCGTTTTCCGATAGAGCAAGCGGATCTCCTTCAACACCTAGAGAAACCCCACTAGAACCGATCCTTTCTCGAGAGGCAATCTCCTCTACCGCTAGTAAGCATGATCCCAATGTGCCTCGAGGAGAACCAACCTCTTCGCCAACCCAAGATAACTTAGAACCGAATTCCCCTCTTGCTCTAAATCCCTCTCTGGAAAAGAGAAGTAGTCCCGCTGCTGCTCCTGTCTCATCAATTGCTGCCTCGAGTTCTTTTCAAGAGCCGCCAATTGCTTTTACTTCCTGTGCTGGGGAAGAAAGAGACTTTGCTTTATCTCCAATTCGAGACTTCATTTTTTCATCATCAGCTCCAATGACTTTGGAAGCTATATTTTCCCCAGGATTACTTCAACTGCGGTTTCGCCTTTTTCCATTCCCATGCTACTACCCAGTGGGTCAGAGTGTACTGTCCCTATTGATGTAAGTTCAACTCTCATCTCGTCTTTACTCTATTCGTTGTATTGATTCTGACTTCCATCTTGTTAGATTCCCTGTCGTGAACTTGTTCCTACAATCATCGGGTCAACGACCCGACTTAACTCAAGGAAAGTATCTCTTCCTAATTCTGACGCCGTCGAGAGTGCCAAGCAAACTCTTCACAAAATTACTCGAATGCTTTCTATTACCCCTTTCGAATTTAGTCCAGAGGAACTCGCCAAGCTCACCCCAGAAGAACGGGTCCGGTTATTCTTGAAGATTTCTAGAGGAGGCCTCACTGAACTCTTTGGTGACCCTCGACTCGAGGTACAAGCTAAAGCACTTCTTCAATCATTCTATTCTAATCTTGCTTTTGCTGGACATCGCGCTTTTCAAACCAGTTGCGACAAGTACCTTCCTATCTTTCTTGAGAGCTTGGACACTGTCAAGAACAACAGCGATCGGCTCTAGTCCTTGGCTCTTTCGGAACGCAAGGTCTGGGCATTTGCTAAGAAGGCTCAGAAGCAAAAGGTCGAGGCAGATCATCTCATGCAGTCATTTCTAGTTATGATAGAGACCAAGCTTCAACTGGAAAGAAATATTCTGAATCTCAAAGCTCAGCTCGCTGACGAGCATCACAAGCTTCTATCCCATCAACTAGATATGACTAACACTTGGCGATTGTTGAGCAACGGAATTGACAAAGCAGCAGAACAATTTGAGGACTCCGAGAACTCTGTTGCTGCTTTAGATCGTCAGAAATGATCAAGCCCAAGCTTCTAGGTCAGAACCTGGCTTGTGACAAGGAGTTTCCGTCTTTTTTGTTCTTTAGTCGAGCGGGAATGCTCTCATCCCTAGCTTTATTATGTTTGAACCAATATAGTATCTTGTGGCTTTACGATTCTCTTTCGCTCTTGGACATGTATTTTTTCACGATTGGGCATGTTGATGGATGCTTCAATTTCCTGCGATTAGGCTTACAACGGTGTTTATTCATGTGCTGCTTGGTTTCTTCTTCCACGTTCCCCATGACCAATGCGAAACTGCTGAAGCACTTCTTCAATCATTCTATTCTAATCCCGCATTTGCTAGGCGTCGTGCTTTGGTGACCCTCAACTCGAGGTACAAGCTAAAGCACTTCTTCAATCATTCTATTCTAATCCCGCTTTTGCTAGGCATCGCGCTTTCCGAACCAGTTGCGACCAATACCATCCTATCTTTCTCGAGAGCTTGGAACTGTCAAGAAGAACAATGATAGTCCTTGGCTCTTTCGGAACGTAGGGTTCGGGCATTTGCTAAGAAGGCTCAGAAACAGAAGGTCGAGACAGATCATCGCAGTCATTTCTAGTTGTGACGGAGACCAAGCTTCAATTGAAAAGAAAAACTATGAATCTCAAAGCTCAGCTCAATGAGGAGCGTCGCAAGCTTCTGTCCCATCAACTAGATATGACTGACACGTGGCGCTTGTTGAGCAACAGAATTGACTAGGCAATAGAACAATTTGAGGAATCCGAGAAGTTTGTTGTTGCTTTGGACCATCAGAAGATGATGAAGCCCAAGCTTCTAGCTCAGAACCTGGCTTGTGACAAGGAGTTTCTATCTTTTCATTCTTTAGTCGAGCGAGAATACTCTCATCCCTGACTTTATTATGTTTGAACCAATTTAGTATCTTGTGGCTTTGCAGTTCTCTTTCACTCTTGGACATGTATTTCTTCACAGTTGGACATGTTGATGGATGTTTCATTTTCCCGCGCTTAGGCTTACAACGGTGTTTATTCACGTGCCGCTTAGTTTCTTCTTCCATGTTCCCCATGACCAATGTGGAACTGTTTCATTCCCTACGTTCTTCATGGTTACATTATCGAAACTATCCACTACTTCTTGCAGTTTTCATTCTGCTTTCTCTATTTAATGGCATCAACCGCTTCCATTCCTTACTCTCTTCGATCTTCTTTCCTTTCCTTTTATGCCATGGCTCCATATACTAGAGCTTCTAGCAAGGATGTATATCGTTCCAATGCTTTCATGGGTCGCCTCACCGCATTGTATTGTCTTTGAGAAGAAAGGGAAGCTTCTGGTTAACTCTGTCGATTTAATTGTCGATCTAGAAATTTGGAAAGACTCCATTCCTGCCGATCTTAGGTTGGGCCCTTATTTTGAGACCTTGCCCCCTCCTCCATATTTCGATGAAAGTTTTCCTTGAAACCACAAAAAGCAACTTCCCTTTCAAGAAGGGATCCTTATTGATCATCAGTGGCCTCTCACGAATGACAGGTTTTCTCATCTTCCAAGCCTTGATCCTGTATTTATTGCCTGGTATCGACACTTGAACCTTATTTTGAGCATGTTTGGAAAAGACTAATCCCGAGCTCTTGAACTTTGTTGCATCCCTCTTTCTATTGATTACGATTTACTTGCCAGCCTTTGCTGTTTTGGTCATCTTCCATACATTGCTTCTTTCTTCTTGCTGGTCCCATGTCTATCACTTTACTTGATGTCCATGCCCTAACCGATTTCATGCCTTATGGTGATGAGTCTGCCACTTTGTATATTACCGACGTCCCTAAGTTCAATGACTTGAATTCACTGGATCTTTATCCCAGTGCCTTTGCGAGATGTTACATGGATAGTAGTTGCAACAAACTAGTAAGGAGCACAAGGCATTTCTGTTATATTCATTTTCTCGATACATTTTCTATAGTCCTTCAAACTCCATTTCAAAAAAGTGTAATGCTCTTGCCGTCTACAAAGCCCTTGGACTTCATCAGCCCCTCGGCAAGATGATACTTGCTATTATACCGATCCATCATCGACCTTCAATCCTGTCTTAACATTGACCATCCCGAACCTTTCTTTAGTCCTCTTTGGCTTTTGTAAACTTGGGTTATACTGTATTTTCCCAATTTGTTCGCTGATGTTCCCGAAATTCCTCGAAGGTGGTATGATGTACACTCGGGTCCTCTTGGCCCCGACAACTATAGTATTGAAGTCCTTTGCAAACCTTTAAAGCAGTAATCATTGTCTCCTCTTTCTCCCTTTACCTTTTTCTTGGAATATTTCCTCTCAGTCCGGAAGGAATCCATGGTGTTCGACCGTGTTTTCTTTTCTAGTCTATACCGGCCTTAGATCAATTTCCAGACTATTTTTGTGATCAGTATCCAGAGGATGAGTACCTATGGAGGCACGCCTTCACTTCTGACGATCTACCATTATACTTTTCCAAAGATGGCAAATTATCCCCTAGGTTCGAGGTGTACCATCCACGTACTATGCTAGGCAGTTTGGGGGTACCTAGGAAATCCATATGCCTTGTATCAATTTAATCGACTTCCTCTTCGCTCTATCGAAGCGCTGTCATTCTCGAGCTGCTTTCAAATGCCAAGAGGCTATCGATGACAAGATGGTTGCATGCACCTACTATTGTAGCTTTTAAATAGACGCTAAGGGCTTGCCTTCTTTCGAGAATAGGTGGGCTTCATATCAAGATACTTTGTTTGCTTCCGGTATCGAGGCCATTCTTTCTAAGGTAATAGGGGTTCATCTTCCTCGGCTTCGTGATTCTTGTCCTGTCGCGATGATGTAATGCCTTCTTCTTCGTAGTATACTAATCCATACACCTCGGTCTATACTTTGCGACACTTTAGCTTATCGGGAGACCTTACGTATAAGAGCACTTCCTTATCATGCCGAGTCTTCCCGTTCTTGATCTAGTCATAGTAGGAGCAGAACCAGTACTCCTCCGACCGATGGCGCTAACCACTCCTTCAGTGTCTTATCTTCACCCATGAATGTTCGTGATTTAGAGAAATGGAGGAAATTGTTCACTATTTTGTCTTATGGGTATCCCTTTATCATTTCTAATCCGCTTATGATGGAAGAGATTAATTATTTATTGTCAAGCTTGGATCCCTAATAAACTCTGTGTCATGTCTTGCTTTTTAGCACATATATAGGGAACTATTCCTCTCCATCAATTCCGCTCTGGAAGTGTATCAGGACTATTGCGTCAAGCTTGCCTCTGTTGAAGCGTTCGAAGCCAAATACTGATGCAAAAAATCGGAGAAAGCTGATCTCGAAAAGGAACTCACAATCAGGATGGAACATCTGAATGACAATAGGCAAGGGTCATCATTGCTTCTTCAACGTGTCGCTCCCAACAATCCGTTTTCAGCGGAGCTTTTACATCGGATGGAGCTGGCTGAAGAATTTGCTGTTGTTTTGACTCGAGATATACACTGAGTCCAAGATGCCTTAGTGTCTCTTTTCCATGAATGTGAGGACCTAAGTAGAAATATCCGAGCTTAGGCCTCCGAAGGACTCGGTATCGCGCAGAGAACTTGGCACTAGAATGGCTGCTAAGAAGCTTTGTTCTTACATTCTGCCAACAATTTGATTTTTAACTGTTCCTCCTTGTATTTAGGCTGGTCTTGTAAATATGTTACTCTTTTGCACGGAATGTACTTATATCTCGATATGTCTTGGACTTTGTAATGTATATATACTGAACGACTTGATCCATTGTAAAAGATCCCTTGTCTATCTTTAATTCTTCCAAGATATTGTCTCGAACTGAACTCTTTTCAAAACTCATACACAATGTTGATCTCTTCGTAATTCTGAATCACGAATAGGTAATCAACTGGCAGCCTTATTATTTGGATCTAATTAATTAAATCCATTATTTGATCTTATCCTGCCGCTGTACTCACATCTTCCTGTACAGCTTTCTAACTGATAAAGTCAGCATATCTCTTTCCAGGACCAAATCCTATCCGTAGCTAGAATCTTCCTAACCAGCTACGAGCCGCCCATTAAAGGCCACTTGCACTATTCGATCGAGTCCTTTTATATCTCCAAGGATGCGATGATCTCCTGGACCATAATGTTCTTCCTGACTCTTTGGCTTCTCTTGCAATCCCCAAGACTTCAATTACTCCCATCTGTTGCATATTAATGCACATCCCTCCAATTTTCCAATTAACCTGGTCGTGCTTTCCTCCATTATCCATGATCTTCCCAACCATTGCAAACTTCAGCTATAAATAGTCCCTTTTTTTGGGTTCATTCATCCTCACAAATCGCCTTCCTTCTTACTTCTAGAAATGGCTGCACCCCCAATAATCTCCCTAATCCACATAGTCTCAGTCGAAGCTATTGAAAGTGGAAGCAACTTTATGAGTTGCTTTCTGGAGGCTTGGCTTCCATAGCCAAGGATGAAGAGAAAGAGGCTGCGGTGAGGAGGATTCTTCCAGAGATGGACATCGCTCCAATCAGCGGTTCTGAACTCCACTGCCAATATGACACCTTCTGTCTCCCTGTCTCGGAGGGTCTGAAGGCCTACAAGCTTAACCTCGCCCAGATCGAGGAGAAGGCCATCCTGGAAGAAAGGGTTATGTCCCTCGACCAGTGTACTGACCTTGTTGCTCGCACTATGAACTGGTACCACAAGGCACTAGCTTCGGCAGAGAAGAAGGTATCTCAGATTCGCGATCAACAACCTCGATTGGGACAGACTTACAAAAGAGGAGGAGTAAATTGCTGCTGGGAGATCCCGCGTTGATACTGACCGTACCGTTGGGCTGATTGAACGACTGTCCAATATTGGCCTGGAAATAACGATACTTGGTGACCTTGTTGCCGAATTAAAAGATTGTCCATGCTTGCAAGATGTGAATATCGAGATCCTGAAGAAAGAGCGGGATCCCATCTTCGAGAAGACCTACAAGATGCACCCGTTGGTGGCCCAAAGTGAGCAGGCCCACTCCCATATAGAGGGACACCTGAAGGATTTCTTGATGGCGATCAAAGCTTAGCTGACGTTCATTCCCATTGCTAACCCGTAGCCCTTACTGCATCTTGACCGCTGCCAAAGGATATGGGCATGTGACCTGTGTTGCTTTTGGACTAGCCTTTGCTACCTTCGCTGCCTTAGGATTGGACGTTGTGTGCTGTAAATATTTCCCTTTCACTAGTCTCGGTTGTAGTCATGTGTCGCTGGATTTTTTGAATGAAGGAAGTGTTTGAATCTATGTTTCTTCTTCTTTCTCCCTTATTTCCACATCATAGGGTAAAATAACTTCAAATATTTTCCATTGATGGACCGCAGCAATTCCTCTCCTTCCAAGTTCACTAATCGGTAAGCGTTCCCACTTAACACATCAATAACTTGAAATGGTCCCTCCTATGTGAGTGACCAATTACCGAATGTCTCGATTTTTGTGTGAAATGGGAGGATTGTCTTCCAAACCAAATCCCCCAAGGCAAAAGACTTAGCTTTCACATGTTTATTGTAAGCTCTTGCTACTCGCTTTTTCTGAGCAATCACATGATCTAGGGCTGCTGATGTCATCTCATCCAATTTGTCCAATTGCATATATATCGCCTCATTATACTCCTCTGGCAAGATCTCATTATGAAGCCTTACCCTTAGTGATTGCACTATGATTTCTAGTGGCAAAACTGCCTCTTGGCCATAGAAGTCCATAAGACGGCTTTTAGGTGCCTAGAAGCCATAGGGACATGCTTGGAAAGTTATGCCATTCGGATTGAAGAACGCTGAAGCAACTTATCAATGGGCAATGAATTTCATTTTCTATGACATGATAGGAGAGTTCATAGAGGTGTACATTGACGATATCCTAATCAAATCGGAAGAGATAAGTCATCTCGAATATCTTGAGCAACTTTTTACTAGGATGGAGAAGTATCAATTGAAAATGAACCCTCTAAAATGTGCATTCGGTATAAAAGTTGCGAATTTCTTAGGCTTTCTAGTTAACAATGAGGAATAGATATTGATAAGTATAAGGCTAAGGCCATACTAGATTTATCTCCTCCAACTAACAAGAAACAATTGCAAATGATAATCGAGAAAGTAAATTTTCTTAGGAGATTTATTGCTAACCTATCTCGCAAAATAGAGATGTTTTCTCCTTTGTTGAAGTCGAAAAATCAAGAGGAATTGATCTGGCAAGAAGAACACCAGCGTGCCTTCGAAAGAATAAAGGCATATTTGACGAATCCTCCAGTGCCGATACTGCCAAAGCAGGCAGGCCTCTAAAACTCTGTGTTGGCCACTGATACAACTTTTGGTAATATGCTGGCACAAGAGAATGATGAAGGCAAAAAGCAAGCAGTATAGTATCTTAATAGGATGTCGAACGATGCCGAGAAAAGATAAAAATGCTATTGGAAGATCAGTTTGTCTCTATCTTTTGCATGTACGAAATTGCAACATTACTTGTTGCCAGCTGTTGTTCATATGATATGCAAAACCGATGTTATCAAGTACATGCTTACAAGGCCTATAGTGAAAGAACAAGTGGCAAAGTGGTCTTTCGCATTGTCTGAGATGGATTAAAGTTTACGTGCCAATGAAAGCAGTGAAAGGACAAGCCGTGGCTGATTTTGTCACGGAGTACCCATGTGTCCAAGCCGAAGATATCGAAACTGAAAATAATGCATCATTGCTCCCGTGGTTACTATATTTTAATGGTTCGTCCATGTCCATAGCATTAGGAGTTGGGGTTTTGATTGTATCACCAAGATGGCACAAAATGAAATTTCAGTTCAAGCTTGACTTTAAATGTTCCAATAATCAAAGCTGAATATGAGGCACTCATAGTTAGCCTCTACTTTTTGGTTGACATGAATGTGCAATCGATTAAAGTGATGGGCGATTCGCAGTTAGTGATCAAACAGCTAAAGGGAGAGTATCAATGTATTAATGAGACTATTATGGAGCACTTTAATACAGCTAAAGAATTGTTGATCAGATTTCCCAATTTGGAACTAGTACACATACTAGGATATTAGAATGCGGAAGCCAATGAGCTTACTCAGATGGCATTCGGCTATCGCATCTCGAAAGAATTTGCTTACACTTTAATGAATGAAATAAAAGTATTGCCATCTATGTCACAACTGGAAGTTGCAAGAAAAGGAGATGATCGGGATTGGCGGATACCGATAATAGAGTATTTAAAGAATCCCCAATCACGAGACAAAGGATTAAGAAAGGAAGCGCTAAAATATGTGCTCTTAGGTGAAGAATTTTATTGGCATACTGTTGAATGAGTACTATTAAGGGGTTTGGATAAGGCGGAAGCAATGTTAATAATGGCCGAGGTCCATGAAGGGATTTGTGGAGCCCATCAACCGGGTATTAAAATGAAATGGCTGTTGAAGCGTCACGGTTATTTTTGGCCCACGATGACCCAAGATTTTATAAGTTATGCAAAAGGATGTAGACCTTGCGAAATGCATGGCCCAATCCAACATGTCCCAGCCACTTTGCTGATGCCGATAGTGAAGTCATGGCATTTTAGAGGATATGTAATAGATATCATCGGGAATATATACCCACCATCAAGTAAGAAACGTTCATTTATACTCCTAGCTACTGATTACTTCACCAAATGGGCATCCACGTTGCCTTTCTTTATGGTGATTAGGAGGAGGAAATTTACATGGACCTTCCACTAGGTTTACACATATTGAGGGAGTCTCGAGTATATCATCTCCGTAAATCCCTCTTCTGGACTTAAACAGGCATCTTGACAGTGGTATATTAAATTCACCATTACATTCACAACTACACAATTCAAGCAATCCAAACATGATCATGCCATATTTGCATGGACACAAGGTACATCGTCAATCTACTTGTTGATATATGTTGATGATATACGTATTATGGGAATAATGAGTCTACTATTAAAGAATTCAAGAAGTATTCACATTCCATCTTTCTCATTGAAGTTTTGGGGCATCCGAAATTATTCTCGATATTGAGATTACCCAATCAGATAAAGAAATCTACCTTAGTCAACGTAAATTTGTGTTAGAGATTATATCAGATGTGGGGTTGTCATAATGCAAACCAACCATTATTCAACCGAGCAAAATGTTAACAACAATTGAGTATGATGCCGGATTACCAACTTTTGGTGAGGATCCATTGATCAAGGATCCATCAAGCTACTAGAGACTCATTGGAAAACTCATCTATTTCACAATGAATAGACCTGACATATGTTACACATAGATTCATAGTTAATTCATGCATAATCCAAAACAATCCGACATGAATACAATGTTGAAAGTCAATATTTGAAAGGGTGCCTAAGACTTCTATCTTAGAATCGTAATGTGGAGTGACAGCTCATTGTGACACGAACAGTGCCACTTGTCATATGAATAGAAGAACAATTACTGGATTTTGCGTTAAGTTGGGAGAATTGCTGCTTTCATGGGAAACGAAGAAATGATTGGTTCAATCTAAATATCGAGCCATGGCTAAGACTATTTGTGTAATAGTTTTGATGCAAGGTCTACTTCGTGATATTAGCATATGGTTAAGATGATTGTCGCGACCTCTTTTTTTTCGGCGCCCGCAATCGGGTACGAGCTCCTAAGGAGGCTAATGGCTCGGCTGAAATTTGTTATACCCGGACTCTCCCAAGTCCACCAATTCACGACTTTAATAATCTAAATTTTTAACCTGTAAATTAATTTTAAAACGGAGTCGCCACTAATCGGTTTGGGGTGGGTCGATTAGAAACCAGCGAAGTATCGGGAGAAATACTCGCTCTGCGCAACCAGAGAAATTAGGATCGGGGACTTGATTACACTAGTTAATCACTAATGCCATTTCGGTACCTAATCTTGTTTAAACCTAAGGCTTTTTGGATTTTTGAGAGATTTTCCATGCATTTTTGGGAGGAAAAACATTTTTGAGTATTTTCTCACTTTTTGGACATAAAGGGATTTTTTGGTATTTTTGGAAAAATACAAGTCTTTTTGGCTTTTTCTGAAATTTTCGGCTTTTCATGAATTTTTGGCTTTTTTTGGATTTTTGGCATATTTTTTATTTTTTTTTTTTTTGGAAAATAAAATATTTTTAATATTTTCAAAATATTTTTGGAAAATAAATTATTTTTATTTTTCTTGATTTTTTAGAAAATAAAACATTTTTCGACATTTTTTAAATATTTTTCGACTTTTGGAAATTAAAACATTTTTTAATATTTTTTGAAAATAAAACACTTTTTGATTTTTTTAAATAAAATATTTGTTTTTTATTTATTATAATATTGTTTTATATTAAAATAATAAAATAAAACCGACCCGGGTGGATCCATGGTTGGGTCAGGCCGGGCCTAGGTCTTTGAACACGTTGCGGGCCCGACTCGGATTTTTTTGTCTTTTTTTCTTTTAAATAAAATATTACATAAAATAATATAAAAAGCCGACCGGGTCGGATCCGCGGGTTGGGTCCGACCCGGGTCAACCCTAAAAACGCAGACGGGCCCGACTTTTTTATTTAAAAAACGACGCCGTGGCGGGCGTTTGGGGACGCCGGCACTGCCCGACGACCCGGGTTCCTAGCGAAACCCTACCCGGGTCCGACCCAACTCCCAACCCGATTTCCGCCGCCCCTTAAATCGCGGAAACCCTACCCGCTCTCCAAACTCGGATCGCCGTGACCGAAATCGCAAACCCTAGGGTTTGCGAATCTGCGGCACCGAGGGCGGAGAGGGCCGAGGCACAACCGCGGGGACGACGGTGACGGTGACGGCGACAGCGGCGGCGGCGGCGGCGGCGGCAGTAGCACTACCTGTTCGTGGCGATGGCGGCATCAATGAAAGACTGGACGACCGGGGGGGTTGCGACGGCAACGGCGACGGTGGCGGTACGTTACCTATCCGTGAACGGCAGCTTGAACGTCGAACGGTGGCGACGGCGGCGGCTACGACAGCGGCAACTCAGCTTCCCGATTTGGCGCGGCTTCGGCGGATCGATCACGGCAATGGCTCCGCCGGGGGAACACGACAACAAACCCTTCGAGGCAACGACGTTCGGCGGCAACAACAAGCAAAAAAAAGAACTAGATGTTGCGTAGATCTCGGCCGGACCTTCCTCGGCCTTGATTTCTTCTCACTCGGGCCGATCCGAGCCTCCACCGGCCGGATCGACCTTCTCGAAGTCACTCGCCTTTGCCTTCCCCAAAGTCTCTCGGTGGAAGGTGGGTGGAGCTTGCGACTCGAGCTCTCTCTGCGCTCGCCCTTCAACCCTTCCCGATGTCTCTCAATGAAGGATCTCCTAGCTCGCCACGCCCTCCGACGATGCTTGCGGCCACCTATTTATAGGCGAAGGAACTCCGGTCGACGGAGGGGCTCGGTCCGGCCTCGGCTTGCCCACCGGTTCCGCTCGGCTGAACCGGTGTCCCATCGAGCTTTCAGCGAAGCTCGCTCGGCATTAATGGCGCTGATCTTATCCTCTCCGGCTGACGTCGGCCTACTCCCCTCGGCCGTAGGCCGTCCTTCGCGCACGTCGCCAGCCACCGCGTGTGAGATGCAAGCGACTGAGGAAGAAGAAGACAGGAGGAAGAAGAAGAGAGAAAAGGGGCCGGGCCAAGGGTGAAGGAAAATGGGCCATAAGGGCCACGCGGAGGGGGAAGAGAAAGGGAAAAAAGGGTTGGGCTTTTGCTTTGCTTTTTTCTGTTTGTTTTTACTGATTTTTTTAATTTAAAAAAAGACAAAAGCAACCTAATTTAAAACAAATAATTTAGGTGTCAACAGCTGCCCCTCTTTGAAGGTGAGTTCGCAGAGGTTGCATTCAAAGACAAACCCGATACCTAAATTTTGTCTATACATATGCAATAGATTATATGATATTTAAAACCTAGTGTCCTATGCAGAAAATGAGCAATATAACATTGCGTATACTAAGACAGATAAGAAGATACCTGTAGTTACTTACCGAGAGTGAGTGAGATAGGGTGTGAACCCGAGTTTTGGCAAGTATCAAGGCGTCATCTTACCCGGTGATATGAGGAGGTTCCTTTTCTAGGGCTCGAACCATTCTTCGGTCACCTGTTAAAACAATCAATGATTTGTCTAGGACCCGAACCTTTTTTCGGTCGCCTTGACGGGAGACTGCTCTTCCAGGACCCGAACCATTCTTCGATCGCTGTTGGAGTAATCGGTGGTTTGTCTCGGACCGAACCATTTTCGATCGCCGTGACGGGAAGTTGCTTCTCAGGACCCGAACCATTCTTGGTCGCTTTGTTAAAACAATCCATGATTTGTCTAGGACCCGAACCTTTCTTCGGTCGCCTTGACAGGAGATTGCTCCTTCAGGACCCGAACCATTCTTCGGTCGCCTGCTGGAGTAATTAGTGGTTTGTCTCGGACCCGAACCATTCTTCGGTCGCCTGTTAAAATAATCCATGATTTGTCTAGAACCCGAACCTTGACGGGAGATTGCTCCTTCAGGACTCAAACCATTCTTCGGTCGCTTCTGGAGTAATCAATGCTTTGTCTCGGACCGAACCATTCTTCGGTCGCCGTGACGAGAAGTTTGCTTCTCCGGGACCCGAACCATTCTTGTGCTGTTAAAACAATCCATGATTTGTCTAGGACCCAAACCTTTCTTCGGTCGCCTTGACGGGAGATGCACCGACCTTTCTCGGGGCATCTCATTTGTGGGTGCCGATTTGTATCGAGGACACCGGTTGATACCCAACCTTTCTCGGGAGATGCGCTGACCTTTCTCAGGGCATCATATTTGTTGGGGTGTCTAACCTCTGTCAATGACACTGGTTGGAACCCGACCTTTCTCGGGAAGATGCACTGACCTTTCTCAGGGCATCGATTTGTGGGGTGCCTGACTTCTGTCGAAGACACCAATTGGAACCCGACCTTTCTCGGGCGGATGCGCTGACCTTTCTCAGGGCATCGATTTGGGAGATACCTGGACATTCACAGGCATATTAAAGAGTACCTAGATATTCACAAGTACTAACATGAAGGATATTTGGGCCTTTGCAAGCGTCGAAATGGGTATTTGGATGACCATAGGCATTGAAGGGGTATTTGGATGATCACAATTATGAATTCTTGGGGGATACTTGGACATTCACAAGTATCGAAGGGTACTTGATAATTGGAAATATTGAGAACATACATTTGATATTTGTGAAGGTCTCTCACCTCTTGGTAATGGGAATGTTGAGGGCGTGCCCCGCTTATTCATGAAGGTCTCTCACCTCTTGGTAAAGGGGAATATCGAGGACGTACCTGGGATATTCGTGAAGGTCTCTCACCTCTTGGTAAAGGGGAATATCGAGGACGTACCTGGGATATTCGTGAAGGTCTCTCACCTCTTGGTAAAGGGGAATATCGAGGACGTACAGGATATTCGTGAAGGTCTCTCACCTCCCAGTAGTTGGGAATATCGAGGGCGCACTGAGATATTCGTGAAGGTCTCCCACCTCCTGGTAAAGGGGAATATCGAGGACGTACCTCGGATATTCGTGAAGGTCTCTCACCTCCTGGTAAAGAGAATTTGAATGTAGCACGAGGCTTACCTGGATTACCGCAGGCACTTAAAGGGGTGGAACACCTGGATAGCTACAAGTGTACAAATCTTGGGATACTTGGATGAACACCAGTATTTAATGATACAACTTTGGGACCACTCGGTTGGTCCAAGTGTAAGAAAGCATACAGGTAGGCGCGAGGCACACAAAGCAGTGGAATGCTTGAATTTGCTATTATTTGGGGACAACTTGGGCAAGTTGAGTGTCATGAAAAGGAAGTACCTGGACAACGGTGGGTACTTGACGATATGGGGATACCTAGACAGCAGTAGGTATTCCAAGAGATACTTGGTCAGTCACAAGTATCAATACTCTGGGGACAACTCGAACAGGTCGAGTGTCAGGAAAAGGGAGTATCCAAACGGTGGCCGGTACTAAAAAACAATGGGATGCTAAGACAGTAGTAAGCATTGAAACTCAAGGGACAACTCAAATAGGTCGAGTGTCAAGAAGAGAGTACCTAGACAGTGATAGGTACTTTAAGACAAATTGGGACAGGGATATGCTTACCTAGGCAATATCTCTGATCTCTGAGAGTGTGTCTGCTATTTGCACAATATGCACACATTATTGTATATGCAATAAATTCATGAGTTCAAATGAGATTCATGTATGATAATTTTGTTAGTTCTGCATCTTTTGATTTCCACTGTGGAAGATTTTGAAAGACAACCTTCATTTAGAATGTAGATGCTTCGAGCATGCCAGATGAGGGACTTTCAGTCTGAAAGGACTTTTCACTCACTCTCATGGAGAAGGCTATCCTAACCATTGATGCGGGATTTATAAGGACCACACTATCTCACTGTCATCATGTCAACAGGGGTCTGAGTATTCTCGCAAGTGGTACGACTTTACCAATGTGAGAGGTCTTTGTTGAAATTGTGATGAAGACTTGGTCAACGGCTCATCAAATGGGACCGTCGAGGTTAAGGCTTATGAACAAAGTGCCGCACGATCATCTCCGGGTTTGCAAATCAAGAATCCTGCGAAAAGAGATAGAGTAATCTTGCTCGTACTTCTCTGAGTGCTGCTTATAGACATATGAAATCCTACATTAATTGAAGTGCCCCTAGTCTAAAGAGACTTTTACAATGGGATGCAACGTAGGCTTGATTCATGTGTAAAAAGGTGAGAGCTGGTGATCGCCTTGGCATTTGTCACCAATCCTTCTTCTCACTATCAAATGGAGGTTCTATGGACCACAACAAAGCAACATTTTCTTGGCTGCATTTTTCTTGGGGGCATTGGCCTTGCTTTTACCGGAGCATTTGCTTTTTTCATGCCCCTATTTTTATTCCAATTCTTCTTTTATGGGCATTGACCTTGCTCTTACTAGGTACACTGCTTTTTTATGCCCATGTTTTTTTTTCATTCTTGTTGCTTGAGAGCTTATCTTGACAAGTTCAATCGAAGCACCGTTATTAGACTCTTGAGTCTTCATCTTCAATAGGCGCTCCGAGCTATGCTGTTTAAATGGTAGTAACTTCTGTTTTGTCTCAATGTGAGGGTAAAATTACAGACTCACTTGGGTTGTACAATAAATACAAGTGCATAGAGAAAGAATTGCTCTTCGTCATTCTAGGGCACTTAAATTAATACGAGTGTTCATATGCAATAAAGACACCCGAAGATTGATGCAAGTGCGAGCAAGAAAATTTATATCCCTCTTCTCACCTTGTGATGCTGCTTTGCCTCCGCTCTGCCCTAGTGTGGGGTGGTTCTTGACGAGGGTATGAGAGAAGCTTCACCAATGTATGGGGCTCAATGGGGTGAGCGATGGAATGCCTCTCACTATTTTGGTTATCGTACCATTCGTGAGAGAACTCTTTACCCTGCAATCATGGAATCTTCTGCACTCATCTCACAAGTGTATAGATGGGGGGAATTGTGTGTAGGATATGGCTTGCCTTTCATCATTCTAAAGCGCCTCATCCGGCATGCTCAATTAATCTTGTATTCTTCATTTAGTTGTCTATTCTAATAATTCTCAATGGAATCAGTGATTTAGACAGACAAAATCCTCATGCAAAATCTATTTGGAAAAGACATGCAGCATTTTAAACTTGAGAGAGTTTGTACTCTCAAAACAGATGAATGGTTTTGCTCAAAAAGACCTTGTTGACAGCTTTAAGGATTAGCATAAAGGGTTATTCTTAAAGGGGTGTCGATGGTTGTCCCTATTGATTAGGGATATGACACATGAATGATCAGCGAGGGTTGGGAATCTGATCGGGCATCTTTGTTTCTTTTTCCTTGCTTGGATCACTTGGTTTGCCCTGTTTAACCATTTGATCTGGCTCTTGAATTCCAATGCCTCCTGTCAACATGAGTTCAGAGAGTGAGTGTTAGAAATGATGCCAAATTACCTTTCCCCCAGAGTTTATTTGTGCTGGTTCTTAGGAAAGTTGCTGACGGCCTCTTTTACATTTCAATGCTTTCCTTCTGTGGAATTTTTCCTTCTGCCTTTGATCAGGCAAAGTCATGTACCTCAAGCTTCTATAGAATTTGAGATGGACAATCAAAACTTCTAGTTTCCTAATAGCAATTACTTCTTGCAAGAGCATGTGTCGGAACAAGAAGTGAGGCTTCAGATTCTAAGATTGTTGGTCGGGGACGAAGGTTTCTTTTAACCAGGACTGGTTCTGAATGACGCATCCTTTACACAGAGCTGGGCAAAATTGACAGGGATTATTCTTACGTGTCTACTTGGGTAACGTCGATTTGCTCAAGTTATGCCATCGAGTTTGCTTCTTGATTTATGACACTTCCTTGAAGACTGGTCATCACCATTCATTTTTCTCCATTGAGTCAAACACACATTTTTTATGATGGTGTAAATACATCACTCATATATAAAGGTGCATAAGCATTTTCATTCTAATAGAGAGGTGATTGGCAATGCCAGACAATAAACATCTTTCAAGGGTAGTACTTTTTTACAGCATCAGAATTAACTGGTTTGGAGAATTCCCGCCCGTCCATTTCAGTCAAAATTAAGGCTCCTCCATGGAGTATCTTATTTATTACATAAGGACCCTTGTAATTTGGGGCGAACTTGCCTCCGGGCTCGGAAAGATTGGCAGCGTCTTTCTCAAGACTAGCTCATTTACCTCGAAGTGCTTGGGTTGCACCTTTTGATTGAACGATCGAGCTACCCTTTGCTGGTAACACCGACCATGACGAGAGGGCTTTCAGTCGTTTTTCGTCGATCATATTCAGTTGCTCAAGCATTTGTTGTGTCCATTCTTCCTTGGACAATCCTACTTGGGATAAAATTCGCAAGGAAGGGATTTCTACTTCTACAGGCAAAACCGCCTCCATGCCGTAAACCAAGGAAAAAGGCGTTGCCCCAGTGGAAGTTCGAATCGAAGTTCGATACGCTGTTAGTGCGAAGGGTAGCCTCTCATGCCAGTCGCGGTAATTTTCAGCTGTCTTGGATAGGATTCTCTTGATGTTCTTGTTGGCGGCTTCCACGGCTCCATTCATTTGTGGACGATAAGGGGACGAGTTCAGATGTTGGATTTTGAACTCAGAAAACAATTGATCAACCAACTTGTTGTTTAGGTTTGACCCATTGTCAGTGACGATAGCTTCCGGTATGCCATAACGGGCAATTATGTCACGTCTGATGAATTTCATAACGTTTCGTGCAGTTACGCTTGCATAGGATGCAGCCTCGATCCATTTTAAGAAGTAGTCGATCGCGACCAAAATGAATCGGTGCCCATTTGATGCCTTCGGATTGATTGGGCCAATTACATCAATACCCCACATTGAAAATGGCCACGGCTCAGATAACTTATGCAATTCAGTTGGAGGGACATTTATCTTGTCCCCGTGAATGCGACAACGATGACAACTTCGCACATGCTGAGCACAATCACTCTCTAAAGGGAACCAGTAATAACCCAATCTCATTATTTTCTTGGCCAACATACGTCCATTCATGTGAGGGCCACATACTCCCCAATGTATTTCTTGCATTATTTGTGTGGCTTCATTTGCATCCACACACCTTAGCAGGACTAAGTTATATGATCTTTTGTACAAATTTTCACCGCTGTCGAAGAACCTCGAAGCCATTTTCATAAGGTATTTTCGATCGGAGGGAGTGCTTTCTTTAGGGAATTCCTGCGGATGTATTTCATGATGTCGTAATACCGGGGTTTCCCGTCGGGTTCTTGATTATAGTCATGCAGTGGGCTTGTCTTGTCAGGACTTCAATCTTCAAAGGCTCTACTTCTAACCCCTTTGTTACTTGTAACATAGATGATAGTGTTGCTAGTGCATCAGCAAACTGGTTATGAATTATAGGTAGGTATTCAAACGAGATGTCCTGGAATTCTCCTACCAATTCTTCCAAGTAGTCGTGATAAGGCACTAGTTTGGCGTCTCTCGTCTTCCACTTGCCCTGATGCGGAGGATAATTAAGGTGGAGTCACAGAACACTTTTAGTTTTGACACTTCCATTCCAATAGACGCTTGTAGGCCGAGGATGCATGCTTCATATTCGGCTATATTATTGGTGCATGGGAACATCAGTTTTGCAGCCACAGGATAATGTTGCCCATTTTGGGATATCAAGACCGCCCCACTGCCTGAACCTGACAAATTTACAGCTCCGTCAAAGAACATAGTCCATGTGTCCTCTTCTACTTTGTTGAAATTCGGTCATCGGGAAATGATCCTCGCGTACTTCTTTAGGGCAATCTGCTAACATATCAGCAATCACCCGACCTTTAAGCGATTTTTTGCGACATCACTGGATGTCGGAATTCGAGATTAGGATTTGCCATTTGGCCAATTTCCCACCAAGGCCGGGCAACCAAGCAAATACTTGATTGGGTCACTCTCGGTTACAAGGAATGTCGGTAATGCAAGGTATACTACCGGAGTCTGTGCAACACCCATACCAATGCAGCACAGGTCTTTTCTGATTTGGAGTAGTTTTGTTCTGATATTGTGAACTTTTTACTCAAATAGTAAATGGCTCGCTCCTTCCCATCATGGGGTCCTTTCCGTGCCAACATTGCACCTAAGGATTCCTTTGTTGATGGTAAGGTAGAGGGTCAAAGGGTGTCGAGTCGGGGTACTAAAACCGGGGGTTTCATCAGTACCGCTTTAAATTTTCAAACGCCGGTCGACAGTCATCATCCCATTCAATTTGTGCATCTTTCTTGAGAAGTTTAAAGAAAGGTTTTGCAGTTTGAAAAGCTGGGAAATGAATCGCGCAATGTAATTTAATCTTCCCAGAGGCTCAGGACTTCTTTCACGGTCGAGGAGGAGGCATCTCAAATATCGCTTTAGTTTTTGACGGGTCCACTTCTATCCCTTTACAGCTCACAATGAATCCAAGTAATTTGCCAGAAGTTGCCCCGAACACACATTTTGCTAGGTTCAAGCGCAACTTGAATTGGCGAAGTCGATCGAATAATTTTTCCAGGGTCTTCACATGGTCTTCTCCATGTCTGGTTTTGGCGATCATGTCATCGACATATACTTCAATTTCTTTATGCATCATGTCATGGAAAAGGGTGACCATGGCACGTTGGTAGGTTGCTCCAGCGTTTTTTAGGCCAAAAAGCATGACCTTATAGTGAAAAGTTCCCCAGGGAGTAATGAATGCCGTCTTTTCCTTGTCTTCCTCCTTCATTTTTATTTGGTTGTATCACGAGAACCCATCCATGAAAGAAAAGTTTGAATCCAGCGGTACTATCCACAAGAACGTCTATGTGAGGTAACGGGAAATCATCATTTGGGCTTGCTTTGTTCAAATCGCGATAGTTGACACAAATCCGGATTCGACCATCTTTCTTTTTTACTGGTACAATGTTTGCCACCCAACTAGGATATTGCGAGACTTCGAGGAAGCCTCCGCCGGGAGCTTCATTACTTCTTCTTCAATCTTTTTTGACAATTCAGGCTTAGCTCTTCTTAGCCATTTGCTTCTTAGGGGCCACATCAGGGTTGGTTGGCAAGCTGTGCTCCACGATCATTGGATCAAGGCCTGGCATATCGGCATAAGACCATGCGAATACATCTTGATATCTCTTTAGGAGGGCAATTAAGCTTGCGGCTTCTTCTTCGGGAAGGTTTGCGCCAATCTTTATCTCCCTTGGATCTTCTATCTTTGCCTAAATTGACAATTATGGTGTCTTCGTAGTAGGGGCCTTGCTTCTTCGTGGCGCTTCCAATTCCATTGAATTTTGTTGGAATCATCAAAATCATCATTTGAGTCATCAGAATTGCTATCGTGGCTACTTATGGTGTTGGTTTGGACCGTTCCCATACCCTCGCCTGCCGCTATATTATTCATATGTCATTGAGTAGATAGGCTAAGGGAACAAATAAGGTTAGTAGCATGCATGCTTCTTTCTTTTGAAAATGTGATAAATTGTTTTTAAAGATTAAAGACAAGGAAACATGAGGAGACCCGAGCCTCAGATTTCTTCTTTCATTTGACGGCTGGCTATCATCAACGGGCTGGTTTGGTGTGTCTCCTCATGCCCTCAAAATGTTTTCAACTTTATTTATTAGTAGACGGATTTACAAGGTGGTTTCAAAAAAATAGTTCCTTGAGTGGAACTGTTGTTGAAAACAAAACAAGCCAGACTTTAAGAAATATGTACAAGCTCCCACGTAGGGGAGTATGCAGAGGAGTTAAAAAGGATTCTACTCGAGCGAGCCTGCACCCATTTCCTCTTACGGTCCCTCGTTAATAGCGCCCACGAAGAAGTCTTCATACCAGCTGCCAGCCACGTCTCCTTGTGCTCCCGACTTTGTGGATTTCAGATCATCCACGTCTCCCCATCCATCAGGGACGATGTTGTGGTCATGATCATAGAAACTTTGGGAATTGAATGATTGACATAGTAGTCAAATTTACCACTTGGTTGGCCCAAAGTGTCTATGATTGCTTCTCCTTTATGTGCCTCCTTAGCATGCTCGGGAACATGGTACGGTGTCTTTGGGTACCACGAGGAGGTGATCATTGCCAAAACACAGCCATGGAGAGCGGAACGTGAATACCCCAAAGCATCAAAGATCTTGGACCTTGTCTCTCGGGATGGTGCAATCATCTAGCGAGTGTCCTAATTCCCCTGAATGGTAATCACATTGCTTGCATGGATCATAATCAAGGAAGTACTCGGGGGTAGGATGGTTCAACTCTCTGCCAATTATCCTTTGCTCTAGGAGGATGGGGAAAATAATGGTCATTGATTTAGGAAGAGGCGAATATTGTCGTGTGCTTCTTGGGGATAAAGGTAGCCGTGCCCCTCGCCAAGTCGTTTCAGTAGGGTCTTCTTCATTTACTACCAGCTCCTCATTGTGACGAGAGCGGAATGCACTAGTAGCTTGAGTGAAGTTTTCTGTCAAATGATGTACAGTCTCACGTAATTCTTCGACTTGGTGTTGAAGCTGGATGAACGAGAAGTTATCGCTTGTCTCTTCTAATTGCTCTTCCTCAATGGCACCTATGAAAATGTCCCCGAACATGGAGGTCACATCATCTGGCCCTTCTTTCTCAAGTGAGGGCCAAGTTGTGTCTTCCTGGATTATGGGCAATTTCGCGCTTCCGGGGTTGAACCATTTTGAAGTATTCACTTCCTCTTCCTCGTGCATCATCCTAGCTGGGCCTGGGAAAGTTTCCTCGAGACGGGGATATACAAGGCCGATTTTTTTCTTTGCTTTTTTATCTGGGGAATATCCTAAACCGATAGTATAGGGTCTCCTTAGGGTTTCAATAGGCTGACGAATGCCCTGGCCTTTCCTACCAAGCCCTTGTCCTGGAAGGAAACCGTGTCCTACCATGATTTTTCCTACCATGATTGCAGCACTTGATATCTCAGGGACGAGGGGCAAAGTCCCGGGTTTCGTGTATAGTAGACACAAGCTCGAACGATTGATAGCTAGCTTCGCTTTTGTCACTAGGTTCAACATAAGGGATGGCCGTCTCACGGTAGATGCGGTGATCTTCCTCCCCTCGAACCGTGATAGTTTTTTTGACACTTTTTTTTCGACAAAATAGTCGATGGCATCATAATACTTATTGAAAGCTCCCCTTGTGATGTTTTGAAAGTATGATATAATAATCAAAATCTGTTAATGTGTGCATTATTGGTCGACAGATGTGCAGGTCATATGTGGATGCCCAACAGTTTCTTTAAAGCAAGAATTGCTCTGCCACCATCGAGGGAACAAGAAATTGGAGGTCGACGTGGCTGAAATCTTGGACTAGGTAGAGCTTGAACGAGTCAACTAAAATGAGAAGTTCATGAGAACTTTGACGGATCGAAAAAGTGAACTAGTTGAGTGGAACCAGTGCTGCCATATTTGTTTGGATTGTTTGGAAGGGTCAAAGATCAGGTGAACAAACGTTTCGGCATGATCGAGAAGCGAGAATACAATGGTCAAAGCAGTTCGAAGATGTGCCGTGCTTCCATCACTTTGAACTCCCTTGGATGGATTCGGAATACAAATTAGTGGTTAATGACCAGTTCAGAGTTTGAAGTGACTGTAGAAAATCCAAAAAACCTAGAGTCAGCATTTTGTGCGAGCAATCATGGAGTCGATTGAGAGATAAGTTGTCAATCGACTCTATGATTGCTCGCACAAATGCTGACTCTGATTTTCTGTGTTTTCTGGGTTTTCTGCTGTCACTTCCAAACTCTGAACCTGGTTATTAAACGCTAATTTAAATTCCAAATCCATCCAAGCGTAGTTCAAAGTGATGGAAGCACGCGGCACATCTTCGAACTACTTTGACCATTTGTATTCTCGCTTTTCTCGCCGAAACGTTTATTCACCTCCTATCTTTGACCCTTCCAAACAATCTGAACAATATGGCGGCACTGGTTCCACTCAACTGTTCACTTTTTCTCGATTCGTCCAAGTTCTCACGAACTTCTCATTTTATTTGACTCGTTCAAGCTCTACTCAGTCCAAGCTTTCAGACACGTCGACCTCCAATTTCTTGTTCCCTCGATGGTGGCAGAGCAATTCTTGCTTTAAAGAAACTGTTGGAGCAAGATCTACATATGACCTGCACATCTGTCGACCAATAATGCACACATTAATAGATTTTGATTATTATATCATTTTCAAAACATCACAAGGATTTTCCAATAAGTTTTTATTAAAATTAAAGAAATGATTTTCTTTATTTTATTCTCTCAACGAATTTTTAAGTATTTGAAAGCATTTGTTTGGTAACTATCTAAAATCTTTATTTCCGAATAAAAATTTATTTGATATGATCCTTAAATTTTTTGTGACTTAAATTTCTTTTAATTTTTCCAATATTTTTATTATATTTTCTCTTTTTCTTTTTCTTCTCTCTTCTTCTTCTTCCTAGCTAGTTATCTGTGATTGGTTAGGCGAGGTTTGACGAACTCATTGGAGCCTCACTAGGCCAGTGAGGTTGAGCATTGCGGATGGTTGGGCAATGCTCAACCTTACGTAACCACCGTGAAGCTCGGCCTCGCCGAGCCAGGGCAAGGTGACCTTGCTCAGCCGCCAACCAGCAACAGGTTGAGAGAAGGAAGAAAAGAAAAGGAAGTAAAAGGAAAATAAGAAAAGAAAAAGAGAAAAAAAAAAGTTTAGCTTGATTTTAGAATTATTCTCAAGAACAAAGAAATAACCTTTTTTTTTGTTTCTTGATTTTGTTCCAAATCTATTCCTTGGGAACAAAAAAGTTATCTAATGGATTTCTATTCATTTTTTATTCCAAAAAACAAAAGAATAGAGTGATGCACTATTTGGCACATTATTAAATAGGTCTTAATTGTCTTGATTTCTCTTATTGCTCCTAAAATGTTTAATTTCTTGTAATCCGATTCTCTATGTGAAAATAGGCTTTCGTGTTTCGTAATCACTTATTATAGAGCATTCAAGAATGATAGAGGTGCTCATGTTTGGTAGAGTCATTTATAAGCTTTGCATAGAATCAACACCTGCTACTATCCGTAACTTTCTGAAGATTGCTAGTGAATAATAGTCCGGTTCTTGATTGTTAATCCAAGAGAGCAGATGTAGGCTTGGTAATAAGCCGAATCATTACAACTTCCTAACAAAATGTCCTATCTTTTGATCTCATTTACTTATGTATATGATAGAAACACCGGCTCTTATTAAACTCTTTCTAGTTTTTGCGTCCATTAAAGTTTACTCGCAAGCATTCCGTGAAATGTTTTAAATTTGTTTAAAACAACCTACTGATCTCCTCCAGGTTGTTGTGTCGGTATTAACAATTAGTATCATATCTCCATCGCTTATTTTCCAAAGTCTTGTATTTCGAGTCATAAAGATCTTTAGAAATGGCTAACGTCATTGGAGCCTCAGCTACCGAGAGTCAGCCCATCTTGAGGCCTCCAATGTTTGATGGAATTAACTGATCATTATTGGAAATGCCGAATGAAAATGTTACATCCAAACGATTGATTATGAGCTGCTCCTATCAATAGAGTGCCGCCAGCAGCAGCAATCCCTCCAGAAGAATAGACAAAAGGACTCGCTTCAAAAGCTCAAAACTCTTCATATTTTTGAGGGAAAATTCCAAAAATGAACTCAAAGTGTTCTCTTTTTCTCAAATAAGGATATAAAGTGCCATTACTTTCTTAAATAAAGACCTGAAGTGAACGTTGTTTCAAATGAGGACATGAAGTAGTTATGTTTGTTTCAAATAAGAATCCAAAGTGAATATATCTGTTGCAAATAAAGACTCGACTTTCCGATGGTCAAGAGTATTTTCGTCATTTGTCATTTTTTCCCTTTTTCTTCCTTTTTTCCTTTTTTTTTCTTTTTTCTTTCTGGCTCTTCTTCTTCCTCTTCGCTGGTGGCTAGAGGGCCATCGGCGATGCCCACAGAGGGCTGGGCGAGGGTCGCCCTAGCTGGCAAGGGCCACTCACGTCGGCCACAAGTGAGGGACAGCCTCGTGTGGGGGCCATTTGCGAGGTTGGTCCGTGCTAGCCCTAAGTGAGGCGACCTCGCCAAACCGGCGAGGATCGGTTGTGTGTGAGGTGACCCTCGCCAAATCCGGGAGAGGGTGGCCTCACTAAACCTTACCAAGGGTCGGCGGGTCGCCTAGCCCTCGGCCACGAGCGAGGTTTGGTGAGGGTCAACCTTGCTTGGGGCCGGCAAGGGTCGATCTCACGGATGGCCCCTGGGCGAGGGTTGCCATGCCCGGGTGAGGTCGTCCCTCCCATGTGGTTGGCATGGATGGCCCTCGTCGCCCTTTGTGGGCATTGCTGGTGGCCGGCCACCGGCTAAGAGAAAGAAGAAGAACCAAAAAAAAGAAGAAGGGGGAAATGCCAAATGACAAAATTACTCTTGATCGGTTGGTAAATTTAGTCGGCCGGCAACCAGCGAGGTCGGGTTCTTGTTTGAAACAACCACAACCACTTCAGGCCCTTATTTGAAACAATCAAAATCATTTTAGATCTTTGTTTAAAACAAAGTCCATTTCGAGTTCTTATTTGAGGGAAAATAGATCACTTCGGGTTCTTTTTGAAATTTTCTCTGTTTCTTATTTTGTCCCCTCTCGTCGTCTAGTTTTTCTTCCTGTGGTCCAGCGGACGGAATATGACATAGACTCGAAGTCACCTTTGAAGTGATGACAGAGTGAGACCAAAATGAGCACCATCTTAGGAAGTTGTGACATATTCATGATGAAGCAAGATGAAAGGACCATTCGAATGTACATGAGGTACGCTGACACAATCGATGGTCTCACCAGTCAAAGCAAGACTTGTGCAAATGCTGAGAATGTTAATAAATTGATACACACTCTTCTCACGGCCGATAAATTGATGCGTTCCAGTAGGGTTGTGGCTCATCCATGAGCAAGTGATCCTTCCGCTTTCCGAAATCCTAGGTCTTCTTGAGTGTTCTAAAATACCCCTTGAAAAGGGACAATGCACCTATGTAATGATTGTGGGAGATTGAAACCTCACCGTCAAATCAAAGAGAAATTTATGGTTATGATTAGTCCCATACTTGTATATATAGATGTTTCCTCCCTTGAATTATATCATCTCATTTACAATTGAAAATACACTACTGAGTTTCTCTCTTTAGAGATTTTCTCTACGATGCTTATGAGTCAAATGTGAGTATGGTTGACTCGAGAGAAATCCTAAGACTGCATGAGCTAGGAAATGCTTGATCGACCGACCCATGACACTCTTTCAAAGGAATGGAGTCCTGTCAAGGCTTTTAATTCGTGTCAACCCCTTATTAGTGGATGGGATGATGGGCACTCTACTAGGGCTGTGAGGGGAGCTAGAAAATGATGAGCACAGCGTGAAAAGCAAAGTTGGATTCACCCTCACAGAAGGATGAAGACGGGAGATGAAGACGCATCGTTGTAAACGAGGGGATTCAAGAATCTTACGAGAAAAGGGAAAATATTCAATGGAAAAGGTCAATGAGGTCAGCTAACCAAAAGGAGATTTCGGGAAAACAAAGATGATGTTAAAAGGTGAAAAAATTACCTGCTTCGAATGCAATAGGCCAGGTTAGACAAAGGGGATTGTCCACTACTTAGAGAAAGGGCCAATTTCATAAAAAAAAACACGAATTTTAAGTGTGGTCCCAAATCGGCCCAAACTTTATTTTAAAAAAAAAAGCACGAACTTTAGGTGTTGTTCCAAATATGGCCCGAACTTTATTTTGTCTAAAAAAAAAAGCACGAACATTAGGTGTTGTCCAAAACTTGGCCTGAACTTTATTTGAGACAAAATAAAGTAAGTCTATTACAAATAGGCTTCACATCTCTATTTAACTACAAGATGCACACGCTTTTAATATCTCGCTTTAAGGCAATGTAATCTTCGCTTCCAACACAGCTTCGACATTGCAAACAGCTTGACAATTGTTAATTGATCTAATGGCCCTAGCTATGTGCCTTGTTCCCTAAAATTGAAGTTGCTGAATTATTTTTCTCATGAGAATCATCTATAAAATTCACCTCATTGGAGGGCATACTTAAATTTAACACTTCCTCCAAACACTTGAATGCATCATCGTTTTGCTGTGTTGGATATTATTGCTGACGTGGAAATGTCACATCGAATGACTGTGGGATGAGGGTTAATGGAGGGCCAGACTTGGGACACAAGTGAAAGTTCGTGCTTTTTTGCGACAAAATAAAGTTCGGGCCAAATTTGGGACAATACTTAAAGTTCGTACTTTTTTTTTAGACAAAATAAAGTTTAGGTTAGATTTGAGACAACACCTAAAGTTCGTGCTTTTTTATGGAATTGGCCCCTTAGAGAAAAAGCAATGATAGTTTAAAAAGAAGAAGAAAGCCTCAATTGAGTGACTTGGAGCGACACTCAATGTGAATCGCACGACGATGACATGGCGGCAAGCGCACCTCTCATTGATGGTCCAACTACAAGTCGAAGAAGACGAGGCAGATGCCTTGGAACTTTCTTAAAGATGAGATCATTAATTATTAAATGATGTTTTTATAAGTACATAATAATTTGTAGAGAAAATCCTTGAGCTAAAGAAAGAAGCTCCTGAACTGAAGCAGAAGATAGGAATTGTACAAAGATGAGCTTGTGTTGCTGCTCAAGGAACTTCGCATTTGTTTAGATAGAGCAAGACGTGCAAAGGAAAGCAACTCTTGTTTGCTTTTGTCAAGGCTGGATCTTGTGATATGTGCAACAAATTTTCTTTGGGCTAAGAAACTCTCGAGAATTGTCTCACCGGTTTTGATCTATGAAAAATCTTTCACCAAAGGCTGCATTTTGATTTTATTAGAGGAGAGTCAGGTTTTGAGTTTGGATAGAAAATGTCAAATGTAAGGACGAGTTTTATTTATCAGCTTGTATTTACAGCCTTGACAATCAATATTAGGGTGACTTAAAGACTAGGGTCCATTTTGTTCGGCTTTGGGCAAATGTCATTGGGAAAATGCAAATACCTTTGAGCTAAAGGGGTTTGTGAAAATACAAATAGCATTTAGTAAATTGTAGTTTTAAAGTGCATTGTGAAAGGACCTTAACTTAAACATCGTTTGGTAAAAATTACATTTTGTAAAAGATTTTTGCTAAGTTTTATGTATAATTTTTTTTTTTTTTAATATAGCCACCGGCGGTCAGATCTGGCTATCGGACAGCCTCACCTAAGGTCGTGACCCAAGCGGATGTTTGGGTTGGCGACCTCAGGCAGGGGTCGCTTGTTGTTGCCGGACCTTAGGTGCCGTTGCCTGAGTTGAGCGGCCGTCGCTTGGGTCGCGCAACCCAAGTGCTGCCTGGTGTGCGACCCAGGCGACGACCGCTTGGGTCGCGAACCCTAGGCGCCATCACCGGGTCGCGCGACCCGGGCGTCACCTGAGGTTTGGTGACCTCAAGCCTCCATTGCCTAGGTCGTGCGAACCCAGGCGACCACCACTTGAGGTTGCTGGACCTCAGGCGACGCCTAGGTCGCGCAACCCAAACGCCTGAGATCGCCGAATGGCCGCAACCCCCAGGTGATGGTCGCTGGCACGGGCAACTCTTTGGCTAGCAATCATCAGCCTTCGTTCGTTTCTCCGAAGAAGATGAATAGTATCGTGGGACTTGCATTCCAAAGATGTAACTTTCCAAAGTACCTCTAGAGCTACATTGGGTTAAAAGCCTTTAGAGCCATTTGGAGATATAATTGCATCTTGCTAAAAGTCGCCCAAAAAAATCAAACCAAACGCGTTTGCATTTGGCCAAGGGACTTTAGAGTCCCAAAGCCCCTACCAAATGCCAAACCAAACGGGGCCTAACCACTACTGAGTGTAAATCACACCATAATTTAATCAATGATATAATCTGGACACTAGGAACTGGATAGTTTGTGCTCTCGAACTCAAATTATGTCGGAATTCAATCAACGACACAGCCTGTTTTAGGCGTAAGGCTAGAATCTAATCAACAATAATACATTTGGATAGAAAACACAATGCTGGAATTCAATCAATAACGCTGGGCTTATGGAACAACACCAGAATTTAATTGACGATGCTGGATCAAATAGAAATGCACGCTGGAATTTAATCAACAAAGAAAATCCTGAAAATCAGTAACTAAAATGCGATAAAGTAAAGATAATTGTTGTGTTGTTCAGGGAAGCTTTTCAATGGTAGGGCTATAGTATTTATGGAGTGGACCGATGTTCCCAGTCGGTTGCTTTTCCTCGGGTGCTACTCTTCACGTTCTTCACGTTTTCATTTTTCTCAACGACCTTATCCCTTAACAATCGCTTCTTGATCCGTCAACGACGTTCATGCAACTTGCCTATCAAACAAATAACTACTCCTGCATTTTCCGTAACAATTATTCTCGCTTGAGTTCTAATGCTAATTTTGCTCTATCTTCAAATCTAGTGTACTATCCTCGTAGTGTGACACATAGCAATCAATCACCTAGCTATTGACTCTAGAGTTGGCTTCTAAAATTCCATTGAGGCTTCGCTTAAGTAGCCTCCACGAAAGCTATTTTACCCTTAACTTTGTGATTCAAAATGAAGCGTTTTTACTCAATGTTCTTCTCGTGATTGGCACGTGGTTTCAAGAGTAATTTTAGATGTCAACAAGAATATTTTGTCAATTTGAATTTCTTATAATGACAAATTAGATTTGAGTTATGATCACGAAAATGAGTTCAAAACCCTTTTGAATTAATGAAGTAACTTGAGTAAATATTTTTTAAAAGTAATGACATTTATCTGATTAATTAAAAAATTGTGAAATCACAGTGATCGGGCTTAAGAAATTTTTATAATTAGTAATCTCATTTTTCCATTTAAATGTTATATTGGTCGAAAAGTTAAGGCCTATTTGACCAATTACCCATTCATTTAAGGAGTGTATTTTCAACTTTATCCTCCCACCAAGAAAAGGAGTTACGCAACCAAAAAACTCTATTGAAGAATCTTCCAAATATTTAATAAAATATAATCTATGGAGTCATCGGAATATTAGGAAGTGATACATAACTGCCTTCGATATCTGGTAACATTCTTTCACTGTAAAATTATGAGTTAAATCATTCTAATTTATACTAAATTAAATGAATGATGGTCAGTTTTTCTTAAATTTGAGGACTCTACTTCATTTTCATTAAAGCAATTTACTCATAATTAAATGATTCGGGAGTGTGATAGACATGTTACTTTAGCTTGTGAAGTAAATGGAAGCACCCTACCCAATGAACACTACGTTAGATAAAATTTATGAGGAGTTACAAAATACAGAGCAGCAGATAAATCCTTTTCCTCTTTCTTTAAATTAGAAAATGCTTCGCCGTCCTTAATTCCTACGATCAATCCAATCATTCTCTTCTTTCCAGTTTCCACGGTCTCTCTAAAAAAAAAAAACTTGAGGAATCTATCATAAACATAAAAAATAATCACCCTAGAAAACCTAAAAAGTCAACAAAAATATGGCGAAAAAGTGTTTGCACGTCTCCTTTTTCAATAAACATTCATGTTAGTGGGTGGGACTACTAATCATCCCCCACTGGTGTGATTAATTAACTAACTAGTGAAGCACTTAGCAATTTCGTCTTAATCCCTCCACTGCTATAAGCTATTTTCAAGGTCACGTGCGCTTATGCAGCCCAAGACAAGGAATTAGACAATCAAAATAGAAATACTTTTATTACTAGGATTGATTCCTCCATTCATTATAACATCACTTTTTCTACTCTTTTGTTAGAAAATGTTTAATAGTTGTGACATGTGAAAGTCACATTCGACAGTCTAACTAAATGAGAGAATATTCTGGACCTCGTGGACAGGAAATTAAAAAATAAATATTTTAGTTAATATTAAACAAGCCAACTATCGAAGGGGTTAGTATCACCAAAAGAAAAAAAATTCAAACCGTGCATTCACGCTACTTCATAGTAATATTTTTGTCATAAAAAATTTCAAACTGGTACTTTGTGATATCTACTCAAGTCTTAAGGCAAATTTAGGGTAAAATTAGGAATTAATAGATTTTTCAAACATGAGGGAACTCTTAGGGTAACATTTGCAAATTTAGTAGATTTTTTTAACTTCCTTAAAACGAAATTGCTTAGGAGACTCATTTATATTGAATTTCTATGTCGGGTCCAAGTCCTGTGCCAATCACCTTGTTTGAGACGCGTGTTTCCTGCCACTAATTTGATGAGGATATTGTATGGAAGTTAATAGAAGATAGATTTGTCATGGGCGTACTGATTTGAGATTTTTGTGACACGAAAGTAAGTTCGGGAAAACATGGCATGGGAGCACCGGCATGGGATTTCTTTTGCAGTTTGGAAATTAATGCCTAATAAACACGGCACAAGCAAACCGGTTTGAGATTTCTTGTGATGCTAAGTTTTGTACAAGGAGGTGAGGAGCTTGTGGCAATGCCTCTTTTCTTCCTTTCTCACAGGCCATGGAGTCTCTCGCATTCTAGCCTCGACGTCGATTACTTCCATGTCGGCCGATTAGGGTGCATTTGTTTGTGTTTCGTTAAAAATTATTCCAGGAACGGAAATAGAAAAACTATTTCTGTTCGGGAACAATTTTTAACCAGAAAAACGCGTTTAGTAAACTTGTTTCGGGAATAAAAAAGAACCGAAACACGTTTGGTAAATTTGTGTTCTTTTTTGTTTCTTTTAATTTTTAAATTTTATTTTATTTTCCCTTTTTTCTTTCTTTTTTTCTTCTTTTGGCCGGTCGCCGGCCTCGGCCATGGTGGCGACCGGCCGACGAGGGCCGGCGTCCCCGCCCAGCCACGGCGATGCTCCGGCGAGGTTGCCGGCCCTCGATGGTGTCGCCGACCCTCGACAGCCGGTCGCCGGTCATGGCCGAGGCCGGCGACCGGCCAAAGAAAAGGAAGAAGAAAAGAAAAAGAGAGAGAAAATTTATTACTCCAAATTGTTCTAGAAACAAGAAGCAAGTTTTTTTTTTTTTTTCTTATTTATGTTCCAAATGTGTTCCCAGGAAAAGAAAAATAGATTTAAAACAAAAAATGCAAACAAATGCGTTTTTGTTCTTTTTTGTTTAAAACAAAACAAAAAAAAAAAAGGATTTTTGCTTATAAACAGAAAAAGAAATACAAACAACCAGCCCCTTAGTGATCGAGATTAATCAATTAAATCAAGGTCGCGGTGGGGGCCAGTCTAGTGGTTGGGACTATGTGATATCTGCGCCATCCCCCTCGCCCCGACATCGTCTTTACGGCATGCTGTTCCTGTTTTTCTGTTACTACGTTCTTTTTTTTTTTTTGTCTTGACCTCATTCCGTCATCTACCAAGGAATGCGGACCATAAGTTGGTCACGAGCTCAGCTAACCACGGCCGAGAAAAGAAAGGGGAAAATGATGCAGACACCCTGATCATTATCGTTGTCGATGATTGAGCTTGGACCCTTCTGCTCCAGCATCAATAATTACAAACTTTTGTATAGCCTGAACCAGGCACTGGTTGCCCTTCTCGATGAGCAGTGCTGAGGATCCAAATGTTTGAGGGAACGTTAATCAGTTGATTAGTGTGCGAGGTGCTCTTTGGTTAGATGAGGGTGCGCATGCGCAACATGTGAGAGGGTTTGATCAGTTGTTTAGACCATAGGAGATATCCAAGACGGATGCCGTAGATGATGTTGTCCAATTCGTCCGAGAAATAAACACGGGCTTGCGTACAAATGCAAGCATGTTTTCAAAACCGTCTACGTGAAAAGACAAGTTCTCATACCTACTTGATTGACAATTTCAAAAATCTTGATGTTTTAGCTACTGGCATTAGCCATCTACCATAAAAATCACAATCCCGTTGTGAAATGTTCAAGTTGAGCCATGATTACTTGGAATCGAGTCATGATTACTTTGGATTGAGGCACATGGTTAGCAAGCACGTCATTGCATCCCCACCGAGACACTAGCAATTAGGTTTTCTATTCATTCCTTAGTCGAGGAAGTGGATGTGGCATGTGAATAAGATCATAAACGAAGTCATTCGGGGTAATGATGAAGCAGAAAATATAGACTTTGCATGAGTGCGAGAACTTGGGATTGTTCTTCTCTCTATTCATTGCTTTCGGCTAGGAAACGAGGAAACGATTTCTAGGCATGAATGCTTCTATCCACACACGCTTAGATAACTAGACTTACGGTGCACGCAAAGGTTAATGTAATTGTAGCATGTAGAAGATGACATAAAATAGCATTTGATTACCAAATCAGAATCAGAATGAACCTAATCAAACAAAAAATTATGATCTCCTAATTGGTTATATTCATCGACGCGAGCAAGAGTAGAAGTGAACATCATATAAAATGAATTTGAATAGAATTGAAATGCGCTAGTTCATTTTATTGTAGCGGGACTACTTGGATAGCTCGTGTAAAATGATGTTTTGACTTTGTACCGAGGGTGTTTCGCTATACACTAGTCTACTGAGTATGACATTGCCTTGAGAGAGTTCATCATAGGATTTAGAGAAAGTGTGAAAGTTATAAGGATAGACATCATATACATTTAACAAAACCCTAGCCCCCCCCGCCGGGGCCCCGGGTGGGGGATGGAAAATCTACAAGAGGTGCCCGTTCTCAGAATTTGAGAACTTACAAAGGCATCCAAGGTCCCCGAGTTTGGCTGGCAGGTAAGCACGTGTTTTGTGGATCTAAGATTCAAAACCAGTGTAAACCTAAACACCCATTTGATTTTGACATGCGTGGCCTGCATGGCTTGAAACATCTCTCTCTCTCTCTCTCACATCAGCAACGACTCAGCAAAAGACTCCAGCTGAACAAGATAATCCTCCGTCCTCAGAAGCTGCAGATATTCCTCTTAGAGCTTCTCGAGCGTCCCGTTCTGGTCTTTTGCTGGTTCTTCTTCGGGTGGGTACTCAGGACAATGAGGGTTGGCAGTACTGTCGTCATTTGCCCCGTTAAAAATTAATGGTGACCGCGATCTTGCGGATCTCCAACAAAGAAGCCGTATAGCCCAGCAGTTTCATCTGACCTAACATGAGCCACTTCCCTGCCAAGTAACCCTGCTTGACTGGAGGACCAGCTAATCGCAGTGTTGCAGTCGAAACTGTAGTTTCTAGGTAACGGAAGGACGTGGTAACCCCAATGGCCTTGGGAAGATGAACTATGGGCCTCTCCATGGCCTCCGCGGATGCTTTATTAGGGCTCTTCTAGTTGTTGTGCTTCGATTTCTTGGTGCTCTCTTTAGTGGATTTGGCGGTCGTTTTCCTCCTCTTAGTGCGGGTGAACGATGCGCCGGGTGGGTGTCTTGACTTCTCAGGAGCCTTTTGCTGAGGTGGGTGTTCCAGTAATTCTTGCTCTCGTTATCGGTTCGACTGAGGAGCCTACTGGCAATGAGACACCAGCGGTTGCCAAGAAGGAGTGCAATCTGATTTGGCATGACAGCTCCCCTTGAATCTGTTCCATTCGGCTTCTCGGTTTGGTCTACGCTGCCATCAGCCGATCTTTTCATCGCACTTTTGCATTTGTCTCTGGAGTGTGGTTTCTTGCTGATATTTTTTTATGTATGAATTTCAGGTCTTTGTTAGAGATTTTGTACCTAGTGGATTGGCTTGCCTGATGAAAAAAGAGATGGAACCAGAAATTGTGAAGAACTTCCTGTTAAGGACCCTTCATCCCAAGGCTGGGAAAAGAGAATCGATAACTTCACTCTTGGAGAAGGAGTCATGCCTGAGAGCTTCAAAGTCGGTTTTGACTTGCAAGACAAAAAGGAGAGACTAGTGGCGGATTTTGGCGGCAGTGCGATAGGAAGAGTCGCACCTGTTGATTCAGGGTTCTGGTGGATCATACTTACAAAGTGCGCGCATGATTATTCCCTTGCAGACCTGCCAGTTGTGCAGAAAGGAATGAAGCTGATACTTATCCTTTGCCTATCTTATGGATTTGACACATTCCCAACGCTTCTTTGCGCAGATGGTTGTAGCATGATTGAAAAAGAATGGCGAGTTTTCTCATCGTTCTTTTTCTTGAGTTTTATTGAGCTAAAACTTGTCAAAATGGCTGCGCGCATGCTTGGCATATCCGAGGAATTAAGAATTCACTTTTAGTTTGTTTAGTTACTGTTGTATCGAGAGTTGAATCCTACCTCTCAGAGCATCATCTGATGCAGGCTAGAGAAGATCATTACGTGGCGCTAAGGTTTCTATCCCCAGTAGCCTTCAGAGCAAACCAATACCAATTGCATTTTTTAATGGCTGCAGCCATGCTTAAGCAACGCAACGCAACCTAAATTATTAATTTTGTAGCTAGTCTATCTTACGTCTACTCCGTAAAGCAACATGTGATGGTGATGGATAAAAAGTGCAAATGGGAGCTAGAGACCGGAAGACGACGGTCCGATTGGCGGGTCTTCCATTGGATCCGACAGTCGCCTGACACCAAGAAAGCAGAGAGGAAGCATCGCCTTAAAAATCGCAACTTTTTTCCTCAAAGAGCGAGGTGCGCGAAGTGATACGAGCTGGAAGGAGTGCTTGAGGCTGGAGTTGGAGCGCAGCGCGTCGAGGAGAAGCTGTTCCCATGGTGCCGTCGCCGTTGGACTGGCCATGTTTCTGATTCTTCCACTCTGCTTTGGGGATAACTGGACAACAATTCATATGTTTCTTCTTGTTTTGGAATAAAATTTATGTTTCCCCAACATATTTTCTTAATTTTTACCAAAATATAGTTATGCTTTTTTTTTTTTTGGCAACAAGAAGATTTGTGCACGTCTAAGTTACATATAAAAAGAAGTTTGATTTTCATTTTTGGCTCTCCTGCAATCATGTCATTTATATACAAAATGGGGAAAATTGTTAGATAAGCTCCAAACCTGTTGCATTTGTGTCAATTTAGTCATAATTTTTTTAACTTGGTATCAATTTAGTTATTCTAACTAATTTTAACTAGACATTACTGATGTGAATGCTGGTCGGCTTAGGTGATATCACCAACTATTTTTAATAACATTTTAATAGTTTTTAATTTTTCTCTCCTTCTTCTTCTTCCTTTTATTGGTGAGAAGAAAGGAGAGAAAAATTAAAAATAAAAAAATTATTAAAATATATCCACATTAGTGTTGCCGATTCCACGTAAAACCGGCTAATATCTATGTCAACAATATCTGACCAAAATTAGTTGGAATGATTGAATTGACATCAAGTTAAAATGTTTAAGACTAAATTGACACAAATGCAATAGGTTTATGACTGTTTTGATACTTTCCTACAAAGCAATAAAAACTTATTGGAAAACCCTGGCGATTCTACTAATGTGTGTATTATTGGTCGATAGATGTGCAAGTAATATGTAATTCATGATCCAACAAATCCGTTAAAGTAAGGATTGCTCTGCCACCATCAAGGGCGAGCAAGGTATTGGAGGCCAATGTGTCTGAAAGCTGGCTGGACTAAGTAGAGCTTGAACAAATATAATAAAATGAGAAATTTGTGAGGACTTGGATGAATCAAGGAAAAGTGAACAGTTGAGTGGAACCAGCATCGCCAATATGTTTGCAAGAACCGAAGATAGTAGGTGAACAGTTGTTTCGGTGAAAAAGCAAAAATACAACGGGTTGAAGGAGTCGAAGTTGTGTGATGTGCTTTTATTATCTAAATAGAATTAATACCCTGAAAAATCCTAAATTGGTACAGCTGTGACAAATTTATCCTAAATTATTTTTTTGATCATGAAAAACCCTAAACTGTTATACTTATGACAAATTTATCCCGATTGACCATAAAAAACCCTAAACGATACATTTATGACAAATTTACCCAAAACTAATTTATTCGACCGCAAAAACCATAAACTGGTAAATTTGTAATAAATATACCATCCGCTAAATTGGATTAATACTACAAAAAAAAATCACAAAAAATAAACCTGTGACAAATGATGGTATATCACTAACCGCATGCATGTGTCATTTAACTTAATAATTTGACTGTAAAATTTAACAAAAACTAATAGAGGATAAATTTGTCACAAGTGACCAGTTTGGGGTAAAATTTATCAAATGTATATTAGTTTGGGGTTTTTGGTGATCGAAAAAATAGTTTAGGGTAAATTTGTCATAGGTGTACCAGTTTGGGGTTTTTTAGGATATTAATTCATCTAAATAAGAAGACTAGAAGCTCTCTTGGATAGATTTGAAATTCAAATTAGCGGTTAATAACCAGGTTCAGGGTCTAGAAGTTGCAGCAGAAAATCAACAGTCGCATTTTCTGCAAGCAGTTAAACAGTCAATTCACAACTTGATAGAGGTAGACAGACTCCATTTCAGGAAACCTCCCTTTGTGCCTAGCAATAATAGTTTGTATGAGGAGACTGCAGGCCGGTAAAGGTGATCTTCTGTCCAACGACTAATTCAAGCTTGGGAGAATATGAAAATGATTTAAATAAAGACTGCTGAAGGACCTGGCGGAATTGAGGAAGCTTCAACTCCCTAAAATGTTAACTGCCTGTAATCTGCTTGGGATAGACCGTTTAAGAGTGATAGAGGTGCTTGTGTTTGGTAGAGTGATTCATAAGCTTTGTGTAGAATCAACACCTGCTACTATCCGTAACTTTCTGAAGATTGCTAGCAAATTCCAGTCTGATTCTTGACTGTTAATCTAAGTGAGTAGATGTAGGCTTGATTATAAGTTCAATCATTACAATTTCCTCTTAAAATGTTCTATCCTTTAAACTCATTTACTTGCGTATCCGATAGAAGTACCGGCTCTTATTAAACTCTTTCTAGTTTTTTACTTCTATTAAAGTTTACTTGCAAACATTTCGTGAAATGTTTTAAATTTATTTAAAACAACCTGTTGATCCCCTCTAGGTTGTTGTGTCGGCATTAACAATTAGTATCATAACTCAATTGCTTATTTTTTGAAGGGTCCTATTTCAAAGCATAAAGATCTTTTGAAATGGCTAACATCATTGGACCCTCAGCTGTTAAGTGTCAACCCATCTTGAGGCCTCCAGTGTTTCAAGGAATTGACTTGATGATTATTGGAAATGCCGAATGAAAATGTTACATCCAAACGATTGATTACGAGCAGCTCCTATCAATAGAGTACCGCCAGCAGCAGCAATCCCCTAGAAGAATAGACAAAAGGACTTACTTTAAAAGCTCAAAACTCTTCATATTTTTATTTTATTTTATTTTTTCCTCTTCGTCATCTAGTTTTTCTCCCTGTGGTCCAGCGAACGGAATATGAAATAGACACGAAGTCACTTTTGAAGAGATGATAGAGCGAGACCAAAATGAACACCATCTTAGGAAGCTATCACATATTCGTGATGAGTTATAATGAAAGGACCATTCGAATGTACACGAGGTACGTTGACGTAATCGATGGTCTTGCTAGTCAAAGTAAGATTTGTGCAAATCTAGAGAATGTTGACAAATTGATACATGCTCTTGTCATGGCTTGATAAATTGATGTGTTCAGAAGGATTGTGGCTCATCTATGAGTAATCGATTCTTCAGTTTCACGAAACCATTAGTGTTCTAAAATACTCATCGAAAAGGGATAATGCACCTACGTAATGACTACAGAGATTTAAACTCTGTTGTTAGACTAAAGAGGAGATCTATAATTATGGTTAGCCTCATACTTGTATATATAGGGAGATTTCCTCCGAATTGTATCATCTCATTCACAAGTAAAAATATACTAATGAGCTTCTCTCTTTAAAAAAAAATCTTTTTTACGATTCCTGTTAGTGAGTCAAGTGTGATTATGATTGACTTGGGAGAAATCTTAAAGCCGTATGAGTTAAGGAACACTAGATTGATCAACCCGTGACACTCTTTCAAAGAAATAGAGTCATGTTAAGGCTTTAATTCGTGTCAACCCACTAGTAATGGATGGGATGATGGGCACTCTACCGGGGCTGTAAGGTGAGCTGGAAAGTGATGAGCGCAGCATGAAAAGCAAAGTTGGATTCAAGAATCTTACGAGAAAAGGGAAAAAAAATTCATGGAAAAAGGTCGATGAGGACGGCTAACCAAAAGGAGATTTCGTGAAAACAAAGATGATGTTAAAAGGTGAAGAAGAATTACCTGCTTTGAACGCAAAAGGCCAAGTCAGATAAAGGTGGATTGTCCACTGCTCAAGAGAAAGGAAGTAGAGTTCAAAAGAGAGGAAGAAAGCCTCAATTGAATGACTTGAAGTGACACTCACTGTGAATCAAGCGACGAAGATATAACAGAGCAAGCGCATCTCTCTTTGATGGTCCAACTGCCAGTCGAAGAGGACGAGGTAGATGCCTCTTAATTTTCTTAAGACGAGATCATAAATTGTTAAATGATGTTTTTTTTTTTTTTTAATAACTACATAATAATTTGTAGAGAAAATCGCCGAGCTAAAAAAAGAGGTTCCTGAACTGAAGCAGAAGATATGTATTGCACAAAGATGAGCTTGAGTTGCTGCTCATGGAGCTTCGCATTTGTTAAGATAGAGGAAGACGTGCGAAGGAAAGCAACTCTCGTTTCCTTCTGTCAAGGCTGAATCTTGTGACACGTGCAACAAATTTTCTTTGGGCTAAGAAACTCTCGATAATATTTTGTCAATTTGAATTTCTTATAATGACAAATTAGATTTGAGTTACGATCATGAAAAAACCCTTTTCGGATTAATGAAGTAATTCGAGTAAATAATTTTAAAAGTAATTATATTTATGTGATCAATTAAAAAGTTGCGAGATCACAATGATTGGGTTTAAGAAATTTTCGATAATTATTAGTATCATTTTTCCTTTAAATTTTATATTAGTTGAAAAGTTAAGCCTGTCTGATCAACTACCCATTCATTTAAGGAGGGTCTTTTCAACCTTATCCTTCCACCAAGAAAAGGAGTAACGCAACTGAAAAACTCTATTGAAGAAGTGATATACGCCTACTTTTGATATCCACTAACATTCTTTCACCGTAAAATTATGAGTTAAATCGTTTCAATTTGTACTAAATTAAATGAATGATGGTCAATTTATCTTAAATTTAAGGACTACTTCATTTTCAATAAATAATTTACTTAGATTCAAATGATTCCAGAGTGTAACAGACATATTACTTTAAATTCAAATGAATGATTCAAATTTTCTTTGGACTAAGAAACTCGATAATATTTTGTCAATTTGAATTTCTTATAATGACAAATTAGATTTGAGTTACGATCATGAAAAAACCCTTTTGGATTAATGAAGTAATTCGAGTAAATAATTTTTAAAAGTAATTATATTTATGTGATCAATTAAAAAGTTGCGAGATCACAATGATTGGGTTTAAGAAATTTTCGATAATTATTAGTATCATTTTTCCTTTAAATTTTATATTAGTTGAAAAGTTAAGCCTGTCTGATCAACTACCCATTCATTTAAGGAGGGTCTTTTCAACCTTATCCTTCCACCAAGAAAAGGAGTAACGCAACTGAAAAACTCTATTGAAGAAGTGATATACGCCTACTTTTGATATCCACTAACATTCTTTCACCGTAAAATTATGAGTTAAATCGTTTCAATTTGTACTAAATTAAATGAATGATGGTCAATTTATCTTAAATTTAAGGACTACTTCATTTTCAATAAATAATTTACTTAGATTCAAATGATTCGAGTGTAACAGACATATTACTTTAGCTTGTGAAGTAAATGGAAGCATGAATTATGACTTTCGAAATATTTTTCTACCTTTATTCACTATTCCCATTTCTCCAACGATTAATTCTTAATTCATCCATTATATGAAACACCCTGCCCAATGAACACTAATTTAGATAAAATTTATGAGAAGTTACAAAATACAGAGCAGCAGATAAATCTTTTTTCTTCTTTCTTTTGATTAGAAAATGCTTCGCCATCATTAATTTCTACAGTCAATCCAATCAGTCTCTCCTTTCCAGTTTCCACGGTCTCTCTAGAAAAAAAAAAACTTGAGGAATCTATCATACACATAAAAATAATCAACCTAGGAAACCCTAAAGTCAACAAAAATATGACGAAAAAGTGTTTGCACGTCTCCTTTTCCAATAAACATTCATGTTAGTGGGTGGGACTACGAATCATCTCCCACTGGTGTGATTAATTAACTAATTAGTGAAGCACTTAGCAATTTTGTCTTAATCCCTTCACTTGCTATAAGCTATTTTCAAGATCACGTGCGCTTATGCAGCCCAAGACAAGGGAGTAGACAATCAAAATATAAATACTTTTATTACTAGGAATTGATTCCTTCATTCATTAAAATATATACTTCACTTTTTCTACTCTTTTGTTAGAAAATGTTAAATAGTTGTGAAATGTAAAGTCACATTCGACAATCTAACTACATGAGAGAATATTCTGGACCTTGTCGACCGGAAATTAAAAAATAAATATATTAGTTAATATCAAACAAGCCAACCATTGCAGGGTTAGTATCACAAAAAATAAAATAAAATTTCAGACCGGTACACACCATAATAAATCTACTCAAGTCTTAGGGCAAAGTAAAATTAGGAATTAGTAGATATTTTCAAAACATGAGAGAACTCTTTGGGTAAAATTTGTAGATTTAGTAGAATTTTTAACTTCCTCAAAACGAAGTCGCTTAGGAGACTCATTTATATTGAATTTCTATGTCCTTGTCCCGTGCCAATCACCTTGTTCACGACATGTGTTTCCATGCCACTAATTTGAAGAGGATATTGTATGGAAGTTTATAGAATATGAATTTGTCATGAGCATACTAATTTGGGATTTTTTTGTGACACAAAAGTCAGTTTGGGGAAAACATGGCATGGGAGGACTGGCATGGGATTTCTTTTGCAATTCGGAGCGGCACGAGCAAATCGGTTTGAGATTTCTTGTGGTGCTAAGTTTTGTACAAGGAGGTGAGGAGCTTGGGCGAATGCCTCTTTTTCTTCCTTTCTCACGGGCCATGGAGTCTCTGCATTCTAGCCTGACGTCGGTTACTTCCATGTCGGCCCGATTGGTAATCGAGATTAATTAATTAAATCAAGGTCGCCGTGGGGACCAGTGGAGTGGTTGGGACTATGTAAAATCTGCGTCATCCCCCTCGCCCCGACATCGCTTTTACGGCATGTGGTTCCTGTTTTTGTGTTTTTACGTTTTTTCGTCTTGACCTCATTCCGTCATCTACCAGGGAAGGCGGACCAGAAGTTGATCACGAGCCCAGCTAACCGCAGCCGAGAAAAAGAAAGGGGAAAATGATGCAGACACCCTGATCATTATCGTTGTCGATGACTGGGGATTGGACCCTTCTGCTTGAGCGTCAATAATTGCTAACTTTTCTACAGCCTAAACGAGGCGCTGGTTGCCCTTCTCGATGAGCGGTGCTCGGTATCCGAATGTTTGACGGAACGTTAATCAGTTGAGTAGTGTGCGAGGTGCTCTTTGGTTAGATGAGGGTGCGCATGCGCCACATGGGGAGGGGTTTGATCAGTTGTTTAGACCATAGGAGATCTCCAACACGTATGCAGTAGATGATGTTGTCCAATTCATCCAAGAAATGAACACGTGCGCGCATACGGATGCGAGCATGTTTATAAAACTGCCCACGTGAAATGATGAGTTCTCGTACTAATTTGATTGACAATCTCGAAAGTCTCGGTGTTCAGTCTATTCTTTTCTTTAGCAATTGGCATTAGCTATCTGTCATAAAAATCACAATCCTATTATGGAATGTTCAAATTGAGCCATTACTGCTTCGGATCAAGTCGTAATTACTTTGGGTTGAGGCATTTTTGCTCAATTCCACCCATGGTTCAAAGGTCCAGGGTTAGCAAGCCCGTCACTGCATCTCCACTGAGACACTAGTAATTAGGTTTTCTAGGAGTGGATGTGGCACGTGAATATGATCATAAATGAAGTCATTCGGGGTAATTGATAAGAGCAGACAATATAGACATTGCATGAGTGCAGAACGTTAATAAGTTGATTAGTGTGCGAGGTGCTCTTTGGTTAGATGAGGGTGCACATGCGCCACATTGGGAGGGGTTTGATAAGTTGTTTAGACCATAGGAGATCTCCAAGATGTATGCAGTAGACGATGTTGTCCGATTCATCCAAGAAATGAACACGTGCGCGCATACGGATGTGAGCATGTTTATAAAATTGCCAACGTGAAAAGATGAGTTCTTATATTGATTTGATTGACAGTCTCAAAAGTCTCGGTGTTCAGTCTATTCTTTTCTTTAGCAACTGGCGTTAGCTATCTGTCATAAAAATCACAATCTTATTATGGAATGTTCAAATTGAGCCATTACTGCTTCGAATCAAGTCATAATTACTTTGGGTTGAGGCATTTTTGCTCAATTCCACCCATGGTTCAAAGGTCCAGGGTTAGCAAGCCCGTCACTGCATCTCCGCTGAGACACTAGCAATTAGGTTTTCTATTAATTCTTTAGTCAAGGGAGTGGATGTGGCACGTGAATATGATCATAAACGAAGTCATTCAAGGTAATTGATGAGAGTAGACAATATAGACTTTGCATGAGTGCGGACTTAAGATTGCTCCTCTTTCTATTCATTGCTTTTGGCTAATTGGTTATATCCATAGAAGCGAGCAAGAGTAGAAGTAAGCATCATATAAGATGAGATCGAATAGAATTGAAACGCGCTAGTTCATTTTGTTGTAGTGGAACTACTTGGATAACTTGTGTAAAAGGATGTTTTGACTTCATACCGAGGGTGTTTTGCTATACACTAGTCAACGAGTATGACATCGCCTTGAGAAAGTACATCATAGGATTTGGAGAAAAGTTGAATAGGCATCATATACATTTAACAAAACCCTAGAAAGTACAGGGGGGATGGAAAATCTACAAGAGGTGGCCGTTCTCATAGTTTGAGAACTTACAAAGGCATCCAGGGTCCCCGAGTTTGGCCAGAAGGTAAGCACGTGTTTTGTGGATCTACGATTCAAAACCACAGTGTAAACCTAAACGCCCATTTGATTTTGACGCGCTTGGCCTGCATGGCTTGAAACATCTCTCTCTCTCTCTCTCTCTCTCTCTCTCTCTCTCACATCAGCAACGACTCAGCAAAAGAGTCCAGCTGAACAAGATCATCCTCCGTCCGCAGGAGCTGCAGATATTCCTCGTAGAGATTCTCGAGCGTCCCGTTCTGATCTTTTCCTGGTTCTTCTTCGGATGGGCACTCAAGACGATGAGGGTTGGCAGTACTGTCGTCATTTGCACCGTTAAAAAATTCATGGTGACCGCGATCTTGCGGATCACCAACAAAGAAGCCGTATAGCCCAGCAGTTTCATCTGACCTGGCAACATGAGCCACTTCTCTGTCAAGTAACCCTCCTTGACTGGAGGACCAGCTAATCGCAGTGTTGCAATCGAAACTGTCGTTTCTAGGTAAAGAGAAGGACGTAGTAACCCTAATGGCCTTGGGAAGATGAACTTTGGGCCTCTCCGTGGCCTCCGCGGATGCTCTATTAGGGCTCTTCTTGTTGTTGTGCTTCGATTTTTTGGTGCTCTCTTTAGTGGATTCGGCGGTCGTTTTCCTCCTCTTAGTGGAGGGTGGACGATGGGTCGGGTGATTGTCTTGATTTCTCAGGAGTCTTTTGCTGAGGTGGGTGTTCCAGTAATTCTTTATCTCGTTATCGGTTCGGCCAGGAGCCTACCGGCAATGAGAGACCAGCGGTTGCCGAGAAGGGAGTGCAATCTGATGATCAGATCGTCCTCGTCCGGAGTTATGTTGCCCCTCTTGATGTCGGGCCTGAGATAATTCATCCATCTAAGTCGGCAGCTCTTTCCGCACCTCAGAAGCCCTTCATGCATTTTGTAACGCCCATGATTTTCAGTAAGCATGAATACAGCCTTACGAAGTGAATATTTTGAGGACTGTTGTGGCACGCTTTGAGTAATAAATAAATCGCTAAAGGGGTGTTCATCTTATTTATTAGGATGTATTTTATCTCGAATCACCAGTCCTTTTGGCTTTTGAATCAAAGTTCATTATAACCACTCAGGCATAGAGAAATTCCATTTCAATTTTGAATATAGAACAAGAAATTAATGAAGGCAATTAATATTAGTTAGGGCTTCAAATTACGTGGGCAATTTAGTAGCCAAAGCTGAGTAATGAGGAATTACCAGCTTTCTTAGGGAGGATCTCCAATGGCCTTCGCCATGTGCTTGAATATAGTTAACAAGCAATGAGTCTTCTCTAGGAGTCCAAGGACCCCGGTGCAATCCGACCTTCGCACAGCAAGGAGCCCTCCCCATTCCCGTCTCTCCGTCTCTCTCGACAATGGGTCAACTGCGACAAGATGTCAACAGGGCACATCCAATTGCAGCGAGTGGCATGATCGGCGTACTCTTTTCGAGCACGAACCAACAGAAGGCTGCCGGCCTTTTTAAGTTTACGGATCGCCTTGCGAAAAAATTGGATGTTACGTCGGTTCCTATAAAGGAACGGCGGGAAGACAGCTTACGAATTGCCAATAGGGGGAAAAGAGAGGCTCAGGGAGGTGCGTCGAGTATTGATGGGGGTATAGCTATAAAGTTGAGGTGATTTATAGAGTCACCAGGAAGATATAAATATGTTGGCCAAGCTGCGTCCACCAGTGCGCAGTCTAAACGCAAGACTCCCGAACGAACGCAGCGACCCTTCTCGCTATCTGCCCTTTCTCTCCCTCACGTGCTTCTGTACTAAGTCGTGCATGGGAAGCGCAGTGCGTGATTCCATTCCAAGCTACCCCGCACTGCCCTGAAATTGAAGCGGGCCGATCGAGTTCCAAAAGATCAGGGCCCGTCGGAAATGATCTTTTGAGAAATGTCAGACGGGTCAGCCAATGAGGAACCGGGAGGCACGACAACGCACTACAACAGGCAAGCTCAAGTTCATACAAGGGCTTGCGAGATTAATTAAAAAGGGGGATGCCCCGCTAATCGAGATCTTCAAAGACAACATTATCATAAGATCCTCCCAATTGGAGCTTTCTAGTCAGTGCACTTTCTCATGCGATGATGGCGGAATCCCTCCTTTCTTTCTAGGTGCATGTATGCTTTGCTCGACAGTTCTACTGCTCCGTTTGTACAATACCATGTGGAAAATAACAGCTCAATTTCCATGCCGGCAGATTTCTAAAAAAGTGGGTAAGTATTAAAAACACAAAAAAAAAAAAAAAAAAAACACGATCGGTATTAAAGCTACCGGTCACCCGATTTCTCCCATAAACTTCAGATAAACTACCGAGACTTTTCTCAAATTATAATTTTCTTTGACGGTTTACAAGTAATCAATTTTTTCATTATCTTTTACTGCCTTCTGTTTTGTTTTCTTATCAACGTCTTAAATATATCAACTTTCATGAGAGTTCACTAATCTTAATTTAAGTGACTCACCAAATTTTTTTTCTTTTAAATTCTAACCACTTATGGTTATTAACTCTCATTTCAATTACTTACCGTTTATTTATTCTTTGACCATTCTATTGTTCCATTCCCAAAATAACGTTTTTTTTTTTTTTTTTTGGGTACCGGTAGAATTCTGAAAGAATTTATAAATACCAAAAAGCGGTTGGTAAGAAAGTTACCGATCACATGAATTCTCGGTAACATGTTGATATCCTACCGAGACTTTTATGAAATCATTTACTCTTTTTGATAGTTTACAAGATCAATTTTTGTTATCTTTTGGTATTTTTAACAATGTCTTGAATTTACCAACTCTTATAAGATTCACTATACTTTATTTGATTGTTTTAATCAAATTTTACTTTTTTTTATATAAAAATTCTAACCAATATTGGTCACCAACTCCTGTTTGAGTTACTTACCAACATTTTTCTTTTTTATTATCAATTACCAACTTTTTTTTTGTCTCTCTTACAGATGCCTTCATTTTATCAACTCTTGTATGATTTACCAACCTTTATTTCTGTGACTTACTGATTTTCCTCCTATCGGTTATCACCAATTTTGATTTATTAAGTCTCATTTTTATCAACTCTTGTACGATTTACCGACCTTTATTTCCGTGACTTACTGATTTTTCTCCTATCGGTTACCAATCAATTTGATTTATCAAGTCTCATTTGAGTTGCTTTATCAAAATTTCTTTGTTTTTTCTATCGAGTTACAAACTTTGATTTGCCCTACTTAAGACCAAATAGATATTAATGACTAAATCAAATGAGAGTTGGTAACACAAAATTAGCCGATAACTTTATTACAAAAAATTAATAAATCGTTGGGAAAATTTTAAAAAAGGACCCAAAGTGTCATTATTTTCTCAAATAAGGGTAGAAGTAGACTTTGTTTCAAATAAGGACCTGAAGTGGCTTTGGTTGTTTCAAATATGGGCTTGAAGTAACTTTGGTTGTTTCAAAATAGGGACCCGACCTCGCCGGTTGCCAACCAGCTAACTTTTTCGATCGATCAAGGGTATTCTCATCATTTGGCATTTTCCCCTTTTCTTTTTATGGTTCTTCTTCTTCCTCTTTGTCGATGGCTACCAACCATCGATGATGCCCCAAAGGGCGGGGGCGAGGGTCGCCTTTGCCGGTGGAGGGCCATCCACGCTAGCCACGGTGCAAGGGATGGCGTTGCTTGGGCGTGGCGACCCTCACCCAGGGGTCATCTACGAGGTCGGCCTTCGCTAGCTACTAGTAAGGGCTGGCATGGGCAGCCCTCACCGGCGAGGGTGACCCTTGCCCAGCCCTCTGTGGGCACGCCGTGTGGTCGGCGGCCACTAGCGAAGAGGAAGAAGAAAAAAAAAAAAAAAGAGGAAAGAAAAAAGGCGGAAAATGGCAAAAGACAAAAATACTCTTGATTGTCGAAAAGTCAAGTCCTTATGTAAAACAAACATAATCACTTTAGGTCCTCATTTGAAATAACATTCACTTAGGAGCCTTTATTTGAGAAAGTGATGGCACTTCAGGTCCCTATTTAAAACAATGTTCACTTTGGGCCCTTATTTGAGAAAAAGATGGCACTTCGGGTCCCATTTTGAAATTTTCCCCTAAATCGTTAAATTAAAGCTAGCAACTTTACATAAGAGTTGGTAAATTTAATTTATATCTAAAAAAAGGTAAATAAAATTTGATAACAAATAAGATGTTTGGTAATTAAAAGAAAAGTCGAGTTGGTAGCAACTCGAATGAGAGCTAATAACACAAAACTAGTTGGTGACTTAATTGGAGAAAATGAGTGAGTTGCACTTATTATTAAGGTTAGTAATCTCTAAAAAAATTGGTAAATTCGAGGTGCTGCTAAGAAATGTAGATAAAAATCTGTCAATGACAAGCACAGTTGGCAAACAAGAAGTTTTGAGTAAAGATCCACAATTAAACAAAGGATTTCTAAATTGCAGCCACATTATTTATGATTTCTATCTATAAGTGTCAACGCCTAATTTTTTGCTTAAAGATAATTTGTATATGTTTTTTTTTTTCCTTTTAAATAGTCAAACTTGTTTTCCCACAAAAGAAAAAATTCATTTTATTAAAGGTCAAGTTGTTGGATTTTGAATTACTCAAAATGGGCAGAGCATTCGGTTCATGAATTGGGGTAGAGGGCAAGAGATTAGCTGAACAAGATTAAAAAAATGCGAGGCAAAGCAAGGAGGGAGGGCACGCAAAAGAAGGAAAGGAAAGGAGATGGGCGCGCAAGAAAGCAAGGAGAGCAGAGGATGATACGCAGGAAGTGGGCAGATTCATTTAGAAAGAACAGCAGATTTTATTGCACCGTTGCTGCTTAGTCAATCATTGCTGTTCGCCCCTTCATCATCATCGGTGAGTCAATCACGTTGGATCATCCGGTGTTGTGACCGCGGAATGCAAGGCTGTAATTTATGGTGGTGTGGAAAAAGACCGATTGTGAGAAGGTCTCGAGAATCACCTTTAGCGAAAGTGGGAGGGCCCGGGTTTAACCGACTCGAGGAGGATTTCGGATATTTGTTCACGTTCGTGCCAGAAAGCAGGCGTCGTTTTTTGAACCGATTTGATCACTTGTGTTGGGTAAATCATCGTTAAGATCATTGGAGTGATTGGTTCTAGAGACTTAACTCTCTTCTGTCTCTACGTTTTGTTAGACGGGAGATTTGTCCTTTGGAAGTTGCGACAGAGGCGTCACCTAGGTCGCGATCGGCGGACCGCCTTGGAATGTGCCGCTCCCAGGCCGATATTTGCCGACGCGGCCGGCGGGGGTCGGGGGTAGGCGCCTCTGCTCTGCCCCTCGTCCTTTGTCATCCTTTTTGGTATGTGTGATGGCGAGAGCTTGTCGGGGAACGAATGAGGGAACCTGAACTGGTGCAAAGTGGAATTGCACGTCATGATTTCATATAAAGAAAAGAAGAAGAAGAAGGAATATTCATGATTGCATAACGAGGTATCATTTAGTATTTGAATATTATTGCAAATTTAGATATGACTTTCATTTTCTCTTTGTCCATGTGGTGGATTTCATGATTAGAAATTCCATCCATATTTTGTCTGGACTGGCGTGCTTATTTTATACCCCACTTATGAGGGTCTTGCCCCAGGGCGTAATAACGATGTCAAGTATATTCTTTGCCCAACTCATATTAGATTTTACTTAGCATACCTTGACTGCACTTTGATTTTTTACTTTGTTTTTTTTGTCGGTCCTACTCTATGCCTACTTTACATTCACCCTCAGACTTTCGCATACGCCTCGCCAGCGTGGGAGTCGAAAAACCCACTCCTGAAACTTACTTGTCCCCATCCCATCCTCTCCTAAGAAGGTGGAGATTTGAACCCCTCACCTCCCCCTTCCATGTTGGAAGGGTGGCCACTGGGGCGAATCCCAATGATTTTTCACTTTGTTCATTTGGCTGGTGATTATATATATGTAATTTATTATGTTGTGCTCAACTATGAAATGTACCCAGGATTCATAACTGGATAAGGCTATGCGACATAATTAACAAAGCATGTTTAGGTACTGAAAGGGTGATAATCAGACAATTAGCATGACCAAATCCCCAGACCTGAATGCCTAGTTTGTGGAAGTAAGCGACCTCTTGTGCTTTACCTGGCTCCTAACCGGCTTCCGAAAAAGTTAATAGCGACTCTTAAAGTAGAAATGATTTCCATAATCAACTAAAGAAACTAATTTGCAATCAAAAGGGTTTGGAAAAACACACGCCAGCACGAGCAATGCCTCGCATTTGTGCCCACTTGATAATCCGTCAAACCTCCTCAGGTTCATCTCAAAAGGGTTGCAACAATAAGACATTCATAAGACATTGTTTTTTCTCATTACACGTAACATTTAAACATACAGATAAAAAAAAAAAAAGAGTTTAATGTTCTTTTCATTTGCAGTTGGCATAATGCAGCCACTGAGAATGGCATCCTTTGTTTTTTTTCTTTTTTTATATTAAAATATTTAAGGGTTAATACCCTGAAAAACCCCGAACTGGTACACTTGTGACAAATTTACCCCAAATTATTTTTTTTACCATGAAAAATCCCAAACTGGTAGACCTGTGACAAATTTACCCCGACTGACCATAAAAAACCATAAATTGGTACATTTATGACAAATTTACCCTAAACTAATTTATTCGACCGCAAAAAACCACAAACTGATAAATTTGTGACAAATATACTCTTCGCTAAATTGAATTAATATCACAAAAAAATCATAAAAATTGTAAACTTTGACAAACGGATCGTAAAATCCCAAATTGGTATACTAGTCAATTGTCACGTGTCATTTAACTTAATAATTTGATAATAAAATTTAACAAAAACTAACAAAAGGTAAATTTGTCACAAGTGTACTAGTTTGGGGTAAATTTGTCAAAGATATACCATTTTGGGGTTTTTGGTGGTCAAAAAAATGGTTTGGGGTAAATTTGTCACGAGTGTACCAGTTTGGGTTTTTTAGGGTATTAACCCAATATTTAAATAATAAATCAAACATTTATTTAATAACTTTGAGAACGGTTGAATATGATTCTATAAAATCTTAGATGGTATCAAAGTTAGAGGCCACGCTTAATACTAGGCAAAAAGACCGGATTAAACATAAGAGAAAAATGTTATAATATTTAAATAATAAATAAAGCTTTCATTTGACATTATAAATTTTTGAACGATCGGCTGTAAACCTATAAAATTTCACAGTTTAGAGCATCTTTTTTTGGTATTTTGGTCAAATAGAAGCATCTCTTGTTTAGGGAGCAGGTTGCGTGCATTTTTATTTTATATTTTTAGGTCCCAGGATTATATATATTGAATGAGCTAGTCTCTCGATTGAGCCGTCGTGGTATGATCCTTCCCGTAGTTGTCGCAATTAACAAAATAACTTCTACACCTGCTTTGGCGGACTTCGATTTAGTCTGGAAGTGGCGAAATGAGCCAGCAACTCGGTTTTCCACTCATATTTGTTAGATTGAATTTACAAATACAAAAATTATCCAATCAATACTAAACATGTTGTACGAGATGCCAATAAATTCTATACTTTTCGGTTTCACTGGTTTAGTCCTAAATCTTTGTGCGTAATTCTAATGTAACTTTTCCTATCAACTTTTGTCATAATAGTTGATGTGGCGATGTGCCACATAAGACAGCCGGTGATAATTTGATCATCACGTTAGCTATTCCGACGAAAATTGACTGAAGGATTATATTGAATTTTCGAGCGAAAGTTCAGGATTGAATTGACAAAATTAGAAAGTTTTAGACTGAATTAACATCTTTACAATATGTTTATGACTGATAGGTTAATTTTCCCAATTTAAAATGGGTGACACCGATTTTATTCATGGGATAAAATTAGTTATAAGGAGCGAAAATTAACTAATAATGGGCACCTGCGTTTTTTCGGCATTTGCGATGTCAATCATTAAAATGAAAATTTATTCCTTTTTTCTCTTTTTTCTACTACCATAATTAAAGAGTTATATAATATTATGATTTATCTATTTTTTTTTTTTTTTTGCGTCAGACAAAGTGACTGGACCAAAAAGAAATCTAAAGGAAGAGTGGTCCATCTAAAACACACTTTGATTCCAATCACGATTTAGATTCTAGTGAAACATTAATTATAGTCAAATGACAAATATGTAGCGAAGTAGGTACGGTATCGATGTTCTTATGTCGATTGTGTAGCTATATATATTCAATATACGTAGTTCATTTTACTATCCATTTATATGAGCCTTACCATGCCAATGATGTAATAGACTTTTTATCATTTGGACGGGACATGGAGGAGGACTTCTTATTTGATCACTTTTTCGTGTTTAATTTATTTTTAAATGGTTAGTTTTGTTTTTCAGCACGTTATTTTTTACATTTAAGGAAAAAAATTGTTAAAATTTGGAGCTTGAATTGGGTTGAGTATTGATTTGATTTGAATAGGGTTTGATCGAGCATCGGTTATTAAACTTCAATTACAAAAAAAAAAAAAAAAAGAGTAGTCGGTAGGGATCAAATAGGTAAATTCGGACCGAATTTGATTTCCGACCACTCAATCTCGACTTGACTCGACCCGCCCGATCTCCTCTTTCTTGATTCGTCTTTCGCTGAGTCGCTTTAATCGAAATGTCCTTGTGCCCCCACGAGAAAACAAAAGTAGAGGAGAGCCCAAAGCTTCATAGCTTTCCGGCTGTTTGTACGATGCTTATTCCCTTCCCATCATCAATCACTATCAAATTGCCATAAATGGTGGATCACGAGTTTAGGTTATGGGTAACAAAGTTTTCGCATCATTTCATTTACAAATGCCCCCGTGAATCACGATGGCTCCTTAAACAATTGATAAAAGAAAACTCTACAATTTTTAATGCGTTGGACTTCACTCACGTTAGACCTATTAATAAGTAGGTTAGGTCGAAAATGATTTAATCCAAATAGACCAATTTAACCCATTTCCATTCGGTGGAAATTTAGAGACCCGACTCAACGCATATTACTAAAAACTCTTCCTTATTTAACCAAATTCAAGAAAAGTTTCATCCAAATTGAGACGAGTGCGAAGTGGGTGAATGTGTGATTGAAAGACGGCGAGAGAGAATAAAAGAAAGTCATAAAAGTGTGTTGGATTTAAGTAAGTTGTAGACCTGTTTATGACCCAACTATAGCCCATTTAACACTTATATTATGTTTAAATACATTTATGACCCATTTACAGAATATAACTAACATATATAAAACTCAACCTATTATTATATACAAGTTAAGAAATATACTTATAACTTATTTTGACAGATTTAACTCGTGTCGTATGTAATTCACACTTTGAAATTCAAACAAGGTTCTATTTTTAAATAGTGTTAATCAGTGGTTCGAAACACTCGTTAATAAAACCCGTTCGATGCAAACATTTAATGTTTCATGTACTCGCAGGTAAGTTGAATGGTTGGTCGTCCTCAAACCCGACTTTGAGAATTTGATGGATTTGCATACGAGAGATGGTAAAAGGACCAGACTGACCGTCGGATGCCCACGATTATTTCCATTGCAACAAATAAAAAACAGCTTAGGTGCTATGGATGTGCAAAGTACAACTGTTGTAACGCTAGAAGTACAGAATCAAATGAGAAGTACTATGCACGATGAATAGAGAGGCTTGGGTTCACACTATTTTCATATTTTAAAAAAGGCAACACATCGACTTCTTGGGTCGACGAAAATAATCTGAAGAAGACGAATTGATTAAAATCACAGAGGTGAATCACAAGATCATCTGTACTAATCAAAATGATGTCGTTTTATTTGCCGTTCTTATATGATCTTTATTTCCTCTCTTATGCTTATTAATGTGCTTGAGCTGATTTTTATGAAGGATTTTTTGCAATGAGTTTGAATCTTGTTGATAGTTTTTGTTATTTAATATATCACAAAGCTAAATTATAAGCATAAAAGGATCATAACTTTAACCAAAAGATTTCCACTCAAGAAAGAATTTAGGTCAGAGTTATTGTGTATGATAGGGAGATAAGAGATTGAACTTCAGAGCGAGGTTGTAAATATATGCTTTAACCATCATAGATTTATTATCATTATTATCATCTCAGAATAGAATTTCAATGCAAAAGTTTTAAAAATACTCAAATTTTAAAAAGGGTCCTCATAATAAATAAATAAATAAATCTGTAAAGCTTCTCTTATTCGAGCACAGAAGAAGAGGAAATAACTGTTAAGGAAAGATGGATAATCATCCCGAGATTGATTGATCCATAGTAATGTTATGTTTAACCTCTTTCGCCAATTTCGCAAGGATTATTTTGGATCATTTAAATTTTAAGGGTGTGTCTATAGCTCTTCGTGATATTACAATAAATTTGTCTTCCATAATGGTCAACATGTGTATCCGTAACAAAATAACTACTACACCTCACTTCGGTGGACTTCGTTCTTGTCTAGATGGGGGCGAAATGGATCGAACAACTCATTTTTCCACTCATATTTGTCTGGCTGGGTTTAAAATGGATCACTTCGATTTTATAGATGCGTCAAAATAAATTATATAAAAACAAATACCAATTAAAAATGAGTCTAAATGGATATGACTCGGACTCGTCTTATTAGTTAGCTACATTAAACCTGTCTAGATTGTACTGCGGTTCACCTACGAGGATTTTATTTTATTTTTTTGAAAGAATTTCTTAGAATATTAGGGATAAGAGATCAATAATCTTTCAATTAGCACACGCTATTTTTCGGCATTTGTAATGTCAATAATTGAATGAAATTTATTCCCTTTTTTGTTTTTGTTTTTGTTTTTCTACTTCCATAATTAAAGTGCATATACTCTAAACGTACAATGTAAGGGGAAACTTAAGTTTAATTTTTCGCTTTTGCATCCTTTTGCTTAGTCAAACAAGTGATCGGTCCAAAAGTTAGATGTCTAAATGAAGGGTGGTCCATCTAAAATACACTTAGATTGTGTCTATTTCATTGAAACTTCAAGATTTGAAAAAAAAATTCCAAAAGATAATCACTTGTATCGCTTATAAAAATAAATTAATGAAAAATATTTTCATCACCCACAAAAATAATTAGTCATAAATTATTATTAATAACGAAAGTATTTTCTATTGACTAATTTTTCTAAGCGATATAACCAATTATTTTTCAAAAAAATTATTTTATATTTTGAATTTTCCGTGAAATAAATGCACCAATGAAACATATATTCTGATCGATCTGCAATGAAGTGGATATGGTATCTATGTTCTTATTGATTATGCCGATCCTCTAGTTGTATATTTTGTATATCCAGTTAGTTTTCCTCGCTATTTATATGGGCTTTTTCATGCTAAATACGTACCCGACTTCTTGCTATTTCGACGGGATCCCATGGAGGATGACTTTTCATTTACAATCCATTGTTTCTTATTTGCTATTTTTTGTTCATGTGTAATTTGTTTTTAGTTTTTTTTTTTTCCAGTATGCCATTTTGTATATTTAAGGAGAGAGTTTGCTAAGAATTGGAGTGTGGGTTGAGAAGGATATTGGCAGGAATCAGGGAGGGTTAGGTCGAGAATGGATCGTTAACATTATACTACGTAAAAATGGATTAAAGACCGAGTTAAAATGAGTTGATTTGCCTTGGACCTATTTTCGATCCATGCCCACCCACTCAAGTGGTCCGGTTTCGTCTCCATTTTTTTTTTTTGATCGGAGGTTTTGTCTCCATTTGCCCCGAAAGAAAACGAAAGTAGAGGGGAGGCACCATAGCTTCCGGTCAAATCACTATCAAATTTACAATATATGGCCGACCATTAGTTTAGGTTAAGGAGATAAATTATTTTAACCAACCTCTTTAATTAAATGGAATGGAATTTATTAACAGATGCCTCGCTGGCACTTTTTAAACAATCAGTGTGGAAAATTTTATAGTTTTGAGTGCACATGATTCCACTCTTATAATATATAATTCCTACTTTGATAATTGAACCGTCTCTTATTGAATATGGTTAATCAGTACCTTCGAGATAATTATTCATAAGATCCGTCCAATGTGAAATGACATAATCGTTTGTTAAGATAAACGTGGTCTTTTAAGTTGAGTGCCGATCATTACTAAACCTTCCGGATCCATCCAAACCTGAAAGATTAACATATTATGTTGGACGAGGCTATGCCCCTACTTAGTTAGACTAGGACAGACACTTAAAGAGCCTCTTTAATCAGGATGGACATGAGATGTACAATGCATGATATATAGACAGGCTTTAACCGATAAGAATATGTTATGTATGACCGATGTACAAGTGTTATAACCAGTACGAGCATAATCGCATGAATTAGGTACTACACTAGGAGCTTTAATAAGGTGCCTTTTTTTTTTTTTTTTTTCCTTCCCTCATTTCCCGGGAAGGGGAAAAAAAAAGAACAACTTCGAGATCGTGTTAACAATGGGCTCACGCTATTTCCATTTTTAGAATGATTATAGCACATTTTAACTTATTGAGTCGACTGAAATAATTTCGAGAAAACTGATTGATTAAAACCGGCGAATGGAAAAAGCTGCACATCATCATGAAAATGCAAGATCATTTGTATCGATCAAAACAACGTTGTTTCATTCACCGCTTTATGTTATTTTTCGTTCACTTTTATACAAACTTTATATCTTCTCTTTACACTTGTTAATGTGCTTAAGCTGAATTCTATGAAGGATTTTTGCAATGAGTTAGACTCTTGTCGATAATCCTTGTTAATTAACATTATTTAGAAAGCTAAATTATAAGTATAAAGAGTTTACAACATTAACCATATTTCCACTGTATATGACATTATAACTTTATTGATGAGTGAGATTGAACTTTAGGGAGAGATTGTAAATTGATTTTCTTAGACATCATAACCTTATAAACATTCTTTTAAAATAGAATTCGAATAATTAGGTTTATTAAAATACTCTAATTTTAGAGGACTCTTGTCGAAAGTACAATAAATCTGCGGGTGAGCAGTTTCCAAATTAGGTCGATCCAACCTTGCCACTTGGAAACCTATTCGCACAGGGTTGGTTCTCAATTTTGGAATTTGGAAGCAACCTCGTAAATCCTGGAACTGACTTTGGATTGAACTTATTGGTCCAATTTGATTCCAAGATTGGTCTAGGGAACTAGCCAAATTCTTTTCTTCTTTTTGGTTTAATTTTTTTGTATTCCTTGAAAGGATAAACTTACTTTTTCAAAGTATATATCCATCAACACAGAATATTTAGAACAATGATACTTAGCAACAAAACGACGAGAAGTAAAGCAATAGTAAAGACAAATAGAATTCTAAAGCAACAAGGAATTATACAACTCATTCCTTAGTCAAGCAAAATAAAAGTTAGTACCAATAGAATTCTTCACTTGCTAAAAGCAACAACTCATAGAAAGATGAACATGTGAAATAAAATTATAAAACATGAAGAGATTTAGGACTTAATTTTTTTTTTTTTTTTATGATTGAATTGGAAAAAGTGCAATAAATTTAGAATTTTTGGACAATTTTTTAAAGTTCAAAACACGTAACATAAAACATGAATTGTAGAACTTCATTCATCATTCATCCATAAAGATTGCTCCAAACTCTAAACACGGAAACAAAACAAACGACAAACATAGTTAAAGTGGGGTCAGTCCAAGATCGGTCTAAGGTGGGTCCGCTAATTCGGTTCAGCACCTCGATTGATGTCTAACCTAGACTGATGCTTACCCTTAAATGAATTTGTTTTTCCTCTTTCCTCAATTTTACCACGAATGAAGTGGCCATGAGGGCTATTTCGAACAATTCGAACTTCATCGTGTGTCTATAAAGCTATTCGACGGGTGGAAGTAGCTCGAGCCCAACAACGTTACCTAACTTCTTGCTCCCAAAAAAGGAGATCTATGACTGGTATTTGGGCCCACCTCCTCTCTCCAAATCGCCCCTGGACGGGTCACTCACCTTCAACGAGCCTCAGAACTCGGCTTCGTTAACGTTGCTGTCGACCCGAAACCGTGGTGGGCTGATGATGAGAAAGGCCCAGGATGTCCGAAACGGCCGTGGCGTCCTTTCCCTTCTCGATGGGCGGGGGCGTCCGTTCGGTAATTCGTTATCCGTTACGTCCTCAATGGTGGGAACTGGAAGCTGCAGCCTGCAGAGCAACAAAATGGCAACCGAGTAACCGCAGGATCAACCGCACAAGTGGTGGCCATCCCTTCGCTGGCGGGCGCTCACCTTCCTGCCTCCCCGACAATGGCGTTCATATAACCTCGGCTCTTGCTCTCCTTTTCTTTCCTCCCCTTTTCTTTCCTTTTCCCACCTCGGATCCTCCTCGTACCCCATTGCTCTGGAACGTCAACGTTCTTGTTTTTCACTTTTCTCGCTGGTGGGGACGGGCGGGTTTGACGCAGCTCGAAGAACGAATGATGGGTTTTGGTTTTGGTTTTGGTTGTGGTTTGGGTTTGGTGTGAGAATATGGTGGGTTTGGTGGCGCGGCAAGTGGGCTTCTGCGCGCGTCAAGCTCATCGTTGCCTCCTCCTTCCCTCCTCCTCCTCCTTCACCCTCACCTTGGACAGCAGCAACAGCAATCTCACGTTGCTCTCGGATGCCGACCCCGATCCTCGGGATCGGCATTCTCCTCTTTACCAAAGGGCCACCGTCCATTCTGCTGCAGCCATTGTTCCGTTCCTCGTGGGGTCGATCAACGGCGACTGGCTGTCTGAGCCGTTGCCGTCTCTCAATTCCCAGATTCACAGCCTGCTTCTTCCTCGGGTTCCTGGTTTCCGTGTGGTTCTTGGCCAGAATGAATTCTTTTGCCGTCCTCCCTGCCAGTGACGCCAGCTCGTTAAAGGATGGCAGCAATGATTCCGACTCCGATTACGTTGAGAAGGATCCTGCTGGGCGCTATGTTCGGGTATGTCCGCGCCTTTGATAAATGACACCTGAGTTCTATCCATTTCATGGAATGACATTGAAGTTGGATTAGCAACTATGATAAAATGCTTGATTTCAATAGGTATTACATTGTATACTCAATTGTGTATTAGTGCTGGTAAGCATCCGCCTATGAATGCAGAAATTACGGTGTTATAGGTGTTTGAGCTTCCTTAATTGATCAGCAGCATCAAGTAACATCAAAGTATGTTGTGGACATGGCACATCACATTCTACAGCAGCTTTTGCTTCTTGTACCGAATGTTCAAGTTCGTGATCCTGGCTTTTGTCTACTAAAGTTGTCTTGGATGGTTGTCAAGTTTTGACTGTTGTTATGTTAGCACTTTATATATGCTTCAGAAGTACTTTCATGGAGCAAAACTAGGTTGAATACATTATGCAATAGGGACTGCAAAAGTTGTTTTATCATCCTCCTTCTCCCAGCTATTGTTATCGGTGTTTTCTTTCCTTCTGTTGCAGTATAGCGAGATCTTGGGCAAGGGAGCTTTCAAGACTGTGTATGATCTCTCGTTCCCCTCACTCTCCTATTGAAGTTTGAAACTGTTTTTATTAAGCAGCTCTAGCAATATCCATGTGGAGATGAGAGAATTTTGTTAACACCAGAAAATCTTCTGCCTCAGATATAAGGCATTTGACGAAGTTGAAGGAATAGAAGTTGCATGGAACCAAGTCAAAATTGATGATGTCTTGCAGTCACCAGAAGATCTGGAAAAACTCTATGTGGAGGTTCATTTGCTGAAAATGTCGAAGCATGAAAATATCCTAAAGTTTTACGATTCCTGGGTGGATGACAAGAAGAAAACTATTAACATGATTACTGAACTCTTCACATCAGGAAGCTTGCGGCAGTATGTTCTCTTGAGTTTCTTGTCCATTTTACTCACATCGTTTGGTTTATTTATTAATTAATTTTTATTTCATAAAATTTTATTTCTTCTTATTCAAGCCTTTCCTCTGAACAGTCACTCCAGGTCAGATTTATGGACTTAATCAGAGTAATCATGCCACTTTTGGCTGTCAGGTATCGCAAGAAGCATAAAAATGTGGACATGAAGGCAATAAAAAATTGGGCAAGGCAGATTCTTCAAGGTCTGGCCTACCTACATAGTCAAAACCCTCCAATCATTCACAGAGATCTGAAGTGTGACAATATTTTCGTAAATGGAAATCATGGAGAAGTTAAAATTGAGATCTTGGGTTAGCAACTGTTATGCAGCAACCAACAGCTCGGAGTGTTATAGGTGAGAGACTAGTTCGTCTGCTTTGAGATAGTAGATTTGATGAACTTTTATAGTTTTTATGTATTTTCTGCAGGAACTCCTGAGTTTATGGCACCAGAGCTTTATGAAGAGAACTATAATGAACTTGTTGACGTATACTCTTTTGGGATGTGCATGTTGGAGATGGTTACTTGTGAATATCCCTACAGTGAATGCATAAATGCAGCTCAGATATATAAGAAAGTTACCTCGGTAAAGTCACCAATAATCATTTAATGCTCTGTCATCTTTAAAAGTTCCAGATAATCTCTTTCTGTTGGAGCATCTAGTTTTATTTTTGTGCTTTGCTGCAGGGGGTAAAACCTGCTTCTCTTAGTAAGGTGAGTGATCCTCAAATTAGGGAGTTCATTCAAAAATGTCTCGTTCCAGCAAGCGATAGGCTTTCTGCAAAGGAGCTTCTGACTGACGCCTTCCTTCAAACTGAGAATCCAAAGGAATTGATTCGTGATCCTTTGTCATTGCCTAATTTAAGCCCCAGGTCATTAAATTTGTCAGGTCCTCTATCCATGGATGTTGACACTGACTATAAGCTGCTGTCCTTAAGCACCTGTAGTAGAAGCAACAAGGAAAATCTGCATTGCCCCGTTCTAGAATTTCAGAGGACGAATAACAATAATGAGTTCAGGCTGAAAGGAATGAAAAATGAAGACAACACTGTTTCATTGACCTTGCGTATTGCTGACTCAGCTGGTTAGTTTAAATGCATTCTGACTGTTCTCTCTTCTTCCCTTGAAGTATCTCTTCAACCTTGACCGTGGTAACATTTGCAAGGTAATAACATGTAATTGGCTGCTCTCTCTCTCAGGTCGAGTCAGAAACATACATTTCCTCTTTTACCTTGAAAGTGATACTGCACTCTCGGTGGCGGCGGAGATGGTTGAACATTTGGAGTTGGCAGATCATGATGTCACCTTCATTGCTGAGTTTATTGACTTTCTAATAATTAGACTTCTACCTGGTTGGAAGCCCTCCTCCAATTATATGTCGCATGGAGTGGGGGTACCCGGAATTTCCTCAGTTCATGGGAAAGACAAAGTCTCAGAAGGTAGCCTGTCGGTTTCAATACTAACGAGCGTGCCTGCTGAACTAGTGAATAAGCAAGACGATGGTCTTATTTTAGATGCAGGTCTGCCGGATGTTAGGCTGCAAGGCATTCAGGGTGACTCTTATGATAGCATTGGCAGAACCATTTACGACAATGGCTTTTATTCGTCTCAGCACCTGGCTAATTTGGGAGATCAAGACTCAGGGGCATCGGTTGCTTCAGAGATACTAGAACATAAACATGATGAAGCAGCTGAATTTGTAGATTGTACCATGGACGGATTATGCAATGACTCGAGTGGGTATGCCTCCGAGGATTTTGGGGATTCACATTATGAGGATTGCAGACCGTCTGAGAATGATATTAGAGCAGGAGACTGTTTCCAAATGAACAACTTTCTGAGGAACTCAACATCGTCCTTTGCCGATTTGAGCGGAATATCTAACGTCATGAGCCTCACAAGCAGCTGTTCTTCGTTATCATTTGCGGAGAAAGATATGGATCTTGAGCTGAAGTTGGAACTAGATGCAATTGAAGCACAATATCAGCATTGGTTTCTTGAACTTTCAAGAATGAGAGAGGAAGCTTTGGAGGCCACCAAGAAGAGATGGGTGACAAAGAGAAAGCTAACTATTCATTAATAATAACACCTGCTGCGATTCTCCTAGGCTGATCAATACATCTGCACACTTTGGGTTCTCCTGTCGAGTAACTTGCCACCGTTTCTTTTCTTCTCACTTGTACAAGATCTTATCATATGAGCTATAATCCCCGGACAATATGTTAGATGCGGTTTGTCCTGCTGCCCAACCATCCCAAATTTATGCTTCGTTTGAAGTTCTCTTTGCAGCTCTTCTCGGCAAGCGTAATTCTATTTTAATATGGTTGCCTCTCTTTTCAGTCTATGCAGGAGGCATGAGTATAATCCCGCGTAAAAGTCATCATTTCTTTTTCTAATAAGTAACCCTTGCAAAGAATGAAAGCAAGAGAGAGACCCTTCTTTCGCTACTTAATATCAGGTCATACCACTGAATGCTGACCTCACTATTTTCATGTTTCTCTGGCTATAACAAAGACAAGAATCTACATGGTCATGTCCTAAGCAATAAATCAGCCTACGGACTGTGCCAATACATCCTTCCCTCATACTAGGTAGCCACCATTCATCCTAATGTTGCTATGCTCTGGTTTGCCATGGTGTTTCATAGGGAAGAGGAGATTTCAGGAGTTACTAACCCAAATGCATAATCACATGTTGAAGTTTTGTGTGGACTAATTTTTGCCAGGCTTCATGGGTTAGACCTGTTTTCCCCGCCCCCCTTTTGAAATGAGAAAATTTCAATAATAAACCGATCAAAATAAGATGATGACAGTGCGAGCGACTCACGCCTCTCCGTTTTGTTTGGGCGTGAATTATTAAATTGGACGGCAGATGTCATTTGGAAAAGAACAGAAGGAAGAATAAGCATTTTAGAAGCAACCAACGGGATGGTGATGGAGAGAAAGGAAGCTTCTCAGAAGCTGCAGCTCCGGACAAATTAAGCTATCTTTCTGGCCTGACCTTGGAGATCCTGTATTCCCTCCCATCCAAACGGTAGGCACTTTCCTAGAAGTCCTTCCCCGCGAGAGAATACAGGGCATAAGGAACAGGTTCTCTCTTGGTTAGGTCTTATCACCGACGTTGATTTTCCCAATATGGGTGGCTTGTATGGTGGACACCTAAGCCCTGTTCCAGTTGACAACTTCAAATCGCCCCGGATCCCATCCCCACCACCCTGCCTATATTATCCAAGAAAAACCCATCACAGTTTCCACCCCATCAAGAACTCCTTCCCTTTCACATGACCCATCTGCTAAGATTTGCCATCACAGGCGCTTCTTTCGCATCTCAAAAGCTCGCCCATCTCACTGATCAGGCTGGTGAGTTGTAGCCTCGAGAGAGGAAAGTGACCGTTCCAAGGAAATGGCAGCCACCAACAACGACCGGGAGTTTGAGGACATGTTGCCGGTGATGGCAGAGAAGCTCGATGTGGAGACTTTCGTGTCGGAGTTGTGTGGGGGATTCAGGCTCTTGGCGGAACCCGGAAGTGGTTTGATAACATCAGAGAGCCTGAGAAAGAATTCAGCCCTTCTGGGAATGGAAGGAATGAGCGTAGAAGAGTCCGAGGCGATGGTGAAAGAGGGAGATCTCGACGGGGACGGTGTCCTTAACCAAACAGAGTTTTGCATCCTGATGGTGAGGCTCAGCCCTGAATTGATGCAAGATGCAGAGGCTTGGCTTCAGAAGGCCCTTGATGAGGAGCTCGCCAAAGCTTCCGGTCAGACTCGTGTTCCTCCGACGAGTTCAGAAGAATTTTCCAATCACTAAACGGTGCCCAGTTTGTAACAAAGGCGATGGAAGGACTCATCGAATTTCTTTCCATCGCGGATGGTCCTTCCAGTGGAATAAGTAGGAAAGAGTTTAGGACTACGTGAACCACACGTTCACTTTTCATGTTCCTGCATCTACTGCATCTATTGACAATGCCCAAAAGCCAGTTGCAGCTCATCTGTTTCATTGGTTACATTCCCATCGTACGAATGGGCATCATACCATACATATCTACTGCAGAATCATTAGACATCGCATCTGCCCATTTTCTTCAAAATCTGTTAGGCAGCAAAATCCATCATGCTACTCCTTGCGTAGCTCCAAAAAAAGATGACACAAAATGACCCGCCCAAAAAGAACAACCAGGTTGTCGCAAACTCCACATGTACATCATTATGCACAATAAGCAGCATTCTCTTCTAACTTGCAAATTGTTCTAATAAACAGAAAGTGTTTTGCACATTAATTCCCGACTTTAGACAGGTAACAGCCCTTTCAAGTACAAAATTGGCCCCAAAAATAGGCTCCTACATTCTTGACTATGCCTACGTTCATGACTATGAAGCTCATAACAAAAATGGAACATTTAATGGGACACCAAGAATGTGCTTCACAATTGTACATATCAATTCCCATCAATATAGAAGGCACAAGATGCAGATAATTTCTCGACAATCTTCAGTAAAGTAGAAGGTTCTTCCACATGAAGGGCGAATTAACAGCAGCCAACTCAGGGTTACCAAATGCAAGAAAGCAACAGGGTTCAACATTAATGATCATCCAGAGATCATTTAAGTGCAACAAGCAGGTCCAGAGAGAGAGAGGAGAATATTCTCCACAAAAAGTCCCTAAAACTACACAAGTAACAAGTCTGCAGCTATCTATTTGGTTTAATCTCCACATTCTACTCAGCTTCTTGAGGACCTTCAAGTTCTTGATCTTCGAACAGGAGAGCGGCTGTTCAAATGGACAAAAAGAAAAAAGTCAAGAACCATCACTCACATATATTATGACAACAAGTCCTCATTAAGGCCAAAAAGAAAGTCTTCATCGAGCAAATTCATAAGCCTTCTTCAAAAGGGAGAATGGTACCTGCGGTACCTGCCGTATTCTGGACTCCTCTGACGATCATAAGCTGCACCAGCTGGACCATTGTATCGATCATACACTGGGCTTCGAGCTCGACCATAATCAGGACTTGGTCGCCGATGGTACAGTGGGCTAGGTGACCTCCTGTAAGGACTATCCGCACGCCGACCTCCTCTTCTAGGGCTGCCATATCTTTCATCCCTCTCACCATCATCCTTCAAAGCATATTCAACTGAGACAACTCTGTCCAATATCTTGCTGCAAAAGTGCAAAATCATCTTCAATGTACTGATTCCAGATTTGCAAAGCAGAAAACACAATAAATAAACATAAAAAGCATTTATTGCCTCATGTGAGTGCACTCCAAAGCTTTTGTAGCCTCCTCTTGACTCTCAAACTGCACAAACGCAAAGTTGCGACGTATACGAACATTAAGAACCTTTCCATAAGCTTCAAAGTGTCTTTCTATGTCACGAACTCCTGTGCGAATGGGATCAAAGTTGATGACAAAAAGAGTCTTAGTGGGCCTCTGGTTAGTCACCGACCTAGAACCATCTCGATGCCGTCCCCTTTCTCCCTAGAAAAGGTGAAAAAACCAATCAAATGAACTTTATTGGACCAAGAACCACTCTGAACGTTTTAGCAAATGCAAACAAAAAGCTCAACGACGAGACAAAAATTGTACATAAACGCGTAAGCAAACAAAAACACACCTTAGCCCACTCCACTGACAACCTGCGCCTGTCATAACCAAATGGCATGTTATCCACCCCACGAATGGCATCTGCAGCATCACGCTCGTCCTCGAAATAGACAAAAGCAAACCCTGCCATGAATTAAAAGTTAAGAGGGAGATATAAAAGCAGGACAGTTGGAGAACAGAAATGCGAATAACTAAATCATTTTCCTTTTCCCTAGCTGAAACTAGAAACGTACGACACCTGCATATATGAGAAGGGCTGATGTACAGAAAGTTTGAAGAGGCGTGGCAAGCTGAACTAAGTCATGGTGGTGGCATATTAAATGTCTAAATCCAAGGTTTCAGTTCTGAGATGTCATTGCTAAAGCAAGCTTCAGTTCAGCATTCAGAGACGAATCAGAAACGGAAGTTGGCGTGACAGGATGCACTGATCCCCCTATATCTGTCGTGATCGATAGACAGGGCAATAAAATCGATAGAGCCTGGCGTGACCATTCTTGTAAGATGGCAACTTATAGCAGTGAGGAGGATGAGTGAAGGATGAGGAAGTGCAAGGAATGCAGTATGGTGCCATCTGAATGTGGCGGGAGAGCAGGCAAGCATGAAGCATTCCTTTCCAAAAGGAATGTTGTGCAGAGATGTCTCAGCTCATTTTCCTTTAGTAGAGATTCCTGCGTCAAAAGAAACACTTAAATATGGAGACTTCTCCAATTAAATCGAAAATTCCTCGGCTGCAGGCAACCACGCGAGGGCGACCCACAAATCTAGTGCAACTCACATCTTATTCTACAAAAGCTTAGACAAGCTTTTCTTTCCATTTCATTTCCATTCACAGTTAATCCATCCATGTGTTCCAGTAAGCTAAATCTTCCTGCCCCCAAAACATTGCCTGCTACTTGCCATTGAATTCAATTCTTTTATGGCTACAAGATCGGCAGGTAGCCGCACTTATTCCCTCTGGTGCGCATCACGCATATATCGTCAGTCAAATTAGCGCAATCAAGTCCGAAATAAAAAGAACACCTAAAGCAAGGCAGCCAAGCGACCGCGCAACCCGAAATCAGCACGGCATATCGGACACTACATCCTTAAGCACGCGATCTCACGTGGGGTCCAAGCCCTAATCAGGAACCGGAAGAGAAAAGCAATTACCGGACTTCATGTCGACGCGCTCCACCCTGCCGTACTTGGAGAAGAGGCGCTCGAGCTCCGATTGGCGCGTTTCGTACTCGAAGTTGCCCACGAAAACCGGCCTCATTTCGGCTGATCGAGGAAGCCCAAGATTCCACCTGCCAAGGGAGTCGCAGAGACGAATCAAAAACCTCGACTTTGCAGGATGCGGAAAAACTCAAAAAGGGCGGGACACGACTCCTCGCCATAGCTAGTCCCCTAATGCTTCTATGGAGAACAGCGTTCCCAACAAACCTCGCGGCTCGAAAGCTTCTCGGCAGACGAATGGAGAGAGAGAGAAGGGTAGAGAGAGAGAGAGAGAGTGTGTGTGTATGTGTGTAATGGTGGAAGCTCGGTACTGGGATTTCGATGGGGACGACCGATCGACGACAGGAAACCCTAGGACCGGGAGGAAGACGGGGGGTTTCGTACTCGGATCACCGTCGAGTCGGTGACGTTATCAAATTTCCTTGCCTAGGCCCTAGACCCCGTCCTCGAAAATCTAGCCGTCGAAGTCCGTCCGCCGTGGCGCGGGCTGGTCCGTCGATTGGCACAGGGTCGGTTTGGGCTACTCCGAAAATGGGGCGGGCCGGTTCGGAAGAGGCCCAAAGCATGTGATTGGAGAAATCTTTATTTCTCGCAAATTCCATCTGTTTAGAAATTCCTTTTTAAGTAGCTCGACATATTCTTTTTTTGTTTTTTTTTAACCTTAGTTTTTGTATGTGATTCCGGAAAATATGGAACTGGATCTATATTTCCTCAAGCACATTGAAATGCCAGATCGACTTATTCTATCACCGATACTGAATAGTGAAATACAATCTCGCACCTAAATTACCGTTTAATAATTTTTTAAGTAGAATCTCATTATGGATTCCTCCCTTTTCGTACATAGATATGTTCCATCTAAGATGAGATTGCAAATCAAATATACCTACTTAACTCAGCTTACGTTACATTTCGCTGCCCTTTACCCTAGCTAAAAGAAACGCCACCTTCTTTTGTCTCTTACACAGCCATTAATTTTAACTAAATAAAAGTTGATCTCGAAAACGATCTCTAGAATTTCGACACTAGAGTGTGGATCGTCTATCAATTACATGCGATATCTTTTCTATATGTACGGTAATCATCAATAATTTCCAACCGAAGGAATAATAATTTGCCAATTGGATATAATTTCTCTTGTCTTCTTCTTTTTACACAAAGATTTCCATCCATCTAGCATTTAGCAACGGCTCGAGTGAAAAGGAGACAAACGCTATGAAAAAAGGCTCATTTTTTCTTTTTCTATGTAAATTATAGATTTGATGAGAATTTCAATTTTTTTTTTCTCTTTTAATGTTAAAACGCAAGGGTCAGAGATCGTGGTACACGGGGTGCGGTCCCGATTCCGTGATTGACTCCCGTTGCGGGCGCACGAAGGACTTCCCGAAATTTCCGTTTGGGTGGGCAAACGACCGAGTCATTATTACATTCGGTCAACTCGAATATTTCCATGCATTTCAGTTGCGTTTTCGATCTCGTACCTCAATGTCGAGTGAGACTTCAATCGCCGGTTGGCAACTTGGCACTCCACATCGATTATGTACCTCGTCTTCCCAAATTCTGTACCGCTAGTTCGATTATATCAGTGTTGGTACAAGCGATTTTATATCTACGCTGCTTGAGAAGAGGATCTCACCGAATATCTCGAAATAGTTTGCGGACTGAATCGGAATCGATAAAAACGAAATAAAGAAAAGAGCCTGGAAAAAGTATATAGAAAAGCCAATTTTTTCCCCGCTCTATTGGTGTTGCCATATTAAGCTTTAATAGTCATGAAAATAGTTTAATAGATTAATATGACGAAAAATCTTAAACTGATATTCATGTGATAAATTTTATTTGAATGTATTTTTTTACTATAAAAATCTTAAATTAATACATTTGTGACGTATTTATCTTCTATTAGTTTTCATTAAATTGGATTAATATAACGAAAAATCATAAACTAATAAATTTGTGACAAACAAAGGGTAAAACTTTAAATCTCTACATTTTCAATTATCATATGCCACTTAACTCAATAATTTGACTGTAAATTTTAATGAAAATTAACGGATAAATATATAACAAGATATACCAATTTGTGATTTTATTAGTAAAAAATATTAACTTAAGATAAATTTATCATATTTATATCGGAATTTTTATCGTATCAACATCATCAAAGTGTTAATTATATCGACCAAAGTAATGATAGAAAAATTTAAAACTCCTTTTATATATATATATATATATAGCTGGTTGTCTCATTTGATAATTCTAACAAAGCGAAATTCCTCCAAAAGTTTCCTCACGCATCGGAGTGCGCGAAATCCGTATCCTCTCCCCAGCAAAAAATATCCCGACGAAATCGACCGCGCGCGGCGAATCAATCACAAACCCCATCTCCACCGTCCAAAATCAGGGGCCCCGGCGGAAGAGCGGGGCCCCGAACGATCTCGACGGCCGAAAACTCATCACCGAGTTTCCAATCAACGGCCGACGAGCGAAGCGCGGTTCCACCTCCCCCTCGGGTCCCCCAAAAGACGAAAATATCCAGACCGGATCAGAAGTCCTGCAATTTCCCTCGGAAAAGCCTCGGAATTCCGATCGGTGCCGGCCTTGCCCGAGCCTGAATCGTCCGGAGCGCCGCGCCGCGGAGCCGGAGCCGGAGCCGGAGCCGGAGGCCGCGCCGGTCGGAGCTGGGTGCGCTCGACGGCCATGGAGGCGTACAAGCGGTGGGTTCGGAGGAACAAGGAGTACGTGCACTCGTTGGAGTCTCTGGCCAACGTAAGCTCTCTCTCTCTCTCTCGAATCTCGCTTGGCGTTCTCTGTTATCGGTCGGCGGTGCGTGCATGGAGTGAATTTTGGTGTGGGGCGCGAGTCGATGAAACTGTGTTTCGCCGAATGTCCCCGCGAAGTTCTGATCTTGGGGGTCGTGAGCAGCAGGCGTGTGCATGAGTTGGCTGATATTGTAATTTTTTGTTGATCGGTCTGTAGAAATTCTTAGGTGAAGATTGGGATGAGAGGAATCCATGCGAAGTTTTTTTGTTTTTTGTTTTTTTTCCCGATTGCAGTAGGTTGAATTGAAAGACGTGATACGGTTGTTTTGGTGTTCTAGTTGTTGCCGCCGAGGGGTTTTGGCGACTGCTATGTACAGTTGAAGTTTGTAGACTAATCATTTGGTTTGTAATGCTATAGGGTGATGATTAGAGCATGAGACAATGGAACGGAATTAATTACTTCTTTTTTTTTTTTCTCTTTTTGTGGGTTACTTTGGTGTGAACTAAATTTTTTCAGTTCTTGAGAAGCAAGAGCTGAAGAAGCGCCCTTAATCAGCTAGTCGTACAAATTTAGGTGTACTTGTACTTTTATGTGCTTCTACTATTCGTAATCCACAAAATGCTTTACTGGGGCAGTTGCAAGTTCGGAGAGAGAGAAAGAGAGAGAGAGAGAGAGAGTATCGTGTGCTTCAGCAAGAGAGTAGTAGCTTGCTTGAGAAGTGGAGAGAAATAGAGAAGCAAGAGAATTCAACACAGGGAATTGAGAGAAATGTCATCAGTTTCCCTGCCCATCATTCAATAATTAACTGCAATCTCAGTAACTATGACAAATCAGAGAGAGAGAGAGAGAGAGAAGCAAGAGAGTAGTAGCTTGCTTGAGAAGTGCAGAGAAAAAGAGAAGAAAGAGAATTTAATGCAGGGAATTGAGAGAAATGTCATCGGTTTCGCAGCCCATCATTCAATAATTAACTGCAATCTCAGTCACTGTGACAAATCAATCTTTTTTTTTCCTTTTTTTTTTTTTTGATCTGGCTTGTTGATGAGAGTCATGACCATCATAAAAGTTTCAGTGATATTGCTAAGTCTTGTCTACTTAGAAAGATGAATCGAGTGCCCACCATTACCAATTGACAACCATAGGAAATGTCAAAATATGATGTTTTTGACTGGCCACTTCTCCAATTGTATGGAAAGGTCTGGGCTTAAGCTAGTGAAAAATGAAATATATGCTAATCAAATTATATGCAAGTGAAAAGGTTTCTTTTTCTGTTTTCAACTTGTACAAGAAACTTTGGGGTAAGCATGTGGAAAGATATGAGTACCTAAATGTTCAAATAGACATTAGAAGGAAAATATATAGAAGATGTTGTATTGGATAAAGTGAAATGGATTATTTTTACTTGAAAGCAAGTGCATAGTAGAACACAGAAAAGGACCAAATTCAAAGTTAAGTTTACTTAACTTCCACTTGGTATTTCGGTTTTTCCTTTCCCCCTCTATAGCATTTTTCAGTAGATCCTTTGTCAAAAGGTAACCAAGATTGAATTAGTACTATTAGGATGAATGACCTGACAAATGTTCCCATATGGTATTGTTTCTTTCTATGTCAATTCTGTGATTGGATGGATCTTCCAAGTTGTATGACAAAAGATGCTCAATCATAACAGAGCCCATTGCATTCCTTTCATTAGTGTTTATTTAGTGTTGATGCAGCCAGTTCCTGGGCAACTGGGTGAGGAGGACCTTGTCATTAGTGATATTACTATTGGAATTATCCTAGTTGGCTGATGTGTATGTGTCATAACCATAAGAAGGCTTAAGCCATCTTTCATTGCACTCCTTGTGAATGGGTTGCCATAGATTTTGGTTCATATTATTGCGGGTCTTTATTGGGTGATGGAAGCTTCTGTTTGGGAAGAAGGATTATTATATGTCCTGGAAGGAAAAACATTGTGCAAAGAGGATAAGAAGCCATTTAATTAGTTCCATTGTCTTGTTATTGTACTTTTTTAGGGGTCATGGTTTGTCGAAGAGCACAACACACTATCTTTGGCAATCTTAATGTAAGTTTATCAATTGATGGCTCTCAATGACCATCATTTGGAGGATCAATTCTATTATTGAGTCTTTTGGGATCTTGTGGATCTTCTTGTATAAATTTTTATCACGTTGTTGTATCTCCTTTCTCAATATAGTTTTTACTTGGAAGATTTCGCAGTGGACTAACTTGTAGTGATCTATTGCCTGCAATTGCATTAACATAAAGCTCTATCTGAGCTGGACAACAGAAAAGTGGTTAAAAAGCGAGAAGATATGTCTTTGACCAACATCTGCATTTTGGCCTTTTTTTCCCTGCTCACCCTCTTTCATTTACAGCATATTCAGAACTCGATTTAAATTTACAAGCAAAATGGTAGTATTATGCATTCGCAGCCTAGCATTAACTTGGATGCTGCCTAGCTTCCATTTCAGTTATGTGCATCTTGTTGCTTACAATCTGTGACCCCCTAGATCCATCAGTATTGGTACCTTTCTGTCTGGGTGGAAAAAAAGTCTTATTTGCTTCACTCCATAGTATATTCTTGATCTGACATACAAAAGCTCTATTTGTGTGCTTTTATTATTATTATTATTATTATTATTATTATTATTATTATTATTATTTTAAAGATTGGTTTGGACTATTCTATGTATGGTTTAGGTGAATTACAATGTCATGAGTGCTGATTTCTGATGAAAGCAGACTCTTCTCTACTTATGCCCTTATCTCATCTGGACGTTTTAATTGTGCATCAGGGTTTTACATGGCTGCTGCCCGAGCGATTCTCTTCTTCAGAGATAGGACCAGAAGCAGGTTTTGTGAAAATTTGGTAACTTTTAGTTACATGTTTCAACTTGGGGTTTGAAAGACCTTTTCTGCATCAAATGCCTTTATGCTTGCCCTATAAGATATAGTTGGGCTGAATTGAACATACAAGTGCGAGAATTTGGTTATGTTAAACTACATATTTTCAATTTAGGTTTTTAAGGACCTTTTCTGCATCAATTGAGAAAGGGAGAGATTGTTTAGTCAAAGTGAAACCGTACATTTCCATATTTTTATTGCTTTAAATCTCCACATTTACAGAAACTCAAGATAGCATGATTGACTAATAGGCCATCACTTCCTTAAATTGTGGGGCTTTATTCAAGGAGTAAACTGTGTACACGCAAGCCCATGTTAATTGAAACTTAGGTTGCTTGTTCTTATAGAATTTTGACTATTGTTTTCCACATTTTTTTCCTCATGTGTAGTGAAAGAATTTGGAGTTTTATTGGGAAAGTTTGTCATTTTACTGCAGTGACTGCTATCTTGGGTGTCATAACTGCCGTCAATGAACACATTATTGATACCGCCCCATCTCAGATCCACACTGGTCATCCTGAACCTTCTACATTTCCTTATTCGTTATGCATATCTGCATTGAAGGACTTGGAAACACTTGTTGAAGTCGTCGCACAACATTACTATGGTGATACCAAGAAGTGGAACTTCATTGCAGCTACAGAGGCTATTAAGTGAGTTTAGATGATGTTAGCTGAATTTTCATGTAGCCATAGTTTGTGTAGTTTCCTGATGATCTGGTAGTCTGTTTGAACCAGGTTTTTGGTTAGGTTAGCTGTGTTTAGGAATAGTGGCTATAAGATGCTTCTACAGGGCGGAGAGATTCCAAATTCTGAGAAGGCATCAGAAGTTTCCTCCTCACAGTCCAGACCTGGAGATTCCAGAAAACCTGGATTTTATAGTGGGCCTGGTTCTTTCAGGAATAACTTTGGGCAGAATGGGTGGAATCTGGAAGGAAGAGCACTGTCAGCGTTAAGCAGATTTGGAGAGAATGCTAGAACGGCTTCTGACCCACCATGGTTGCGCAGGGTGCAGCAACAGAATGCTATTATGGAATCTCTTGGTAGGCATGTCAGGAGGTTGTTAGTTGAACCTTGGTAAAGTTGTATGATGTACTTTTGCTGATACATTTTGTTTTATGACAGCTCCAAAGGCAGAGAAATCAACATTGTCATCTATTTTGTCCGAGAAGGGCGTTCATGGGTCTTTATTTCTCATGGGGGAGATCCTATTTATCGCAAGGCCACTAATCTATGTTTTGTTTATTAGAAAGTATGGAACTCAGTCCTGGACTCCTTGGTTTCTTTCGCTGGCCATGGATGTGGTTGGCGTTGGCTTCGTTCCTCAAGTTACTTTGTCTGGGTGGGGTAGTAAAGACCGTAAGTTTCAGTACACCACTTCAGAAAAGGATGAGGTTAGAGTCTATAGTTTTGTATTCGTTTATTTGAATTTGTCCATTTAGCATGCATGCCCTGGCTTGCATCACAAGGCTTTTGGTCTGGCCTTTCTTCAGCCATCTAATGTCCAGATTAATGATTCTCTCAAGATTTGTCAACTTGTGTTCTTTTTCCCTGTTAAGTAGTTGAAAAGAAGAAAGCTACTCTGGGCACTCTACCTCATGAGAGATCCATTTTTTAGCAAATACACAAGGTACACTTATAGCTACTAGAAATTATATCCAGTGCAAAGTTTACATTTCTGGGATGAATCTCATCATGGAAAACCACGTTCCTTCTCTGATATTTCAGGGAAAGGCTCGACAAAGCAGAGAAATTGTTGGAACCTGTTCCCCTTTTTGGGGCTCTTACAGGTGTTCATTTGTGTCCATTTTGCTTTTATTTTTCACGTTGGCTAAGATAAGGCTACTTATCGTGGGCAATTGTGCTCATTCCTTTATGTTTACTCATGCAGCTAAAGTCATAGAGCTGATTGTGGGAGCCCAAACACGGTATACATACATGTCGGGCTCATAAGAGTGAAGCCTTAGAAAGCTGTGCTACACTTTGAGCCGCCACACCTGCTAGAAACAGAATTCGAGGACTGTATCCACTATCCTTATGAGTTACTAGAAGTTGAGGGACGATGTCTTGGCGACGAAGATTGACATGTTGATGCTTTTGGAAAATAACGCAATAACTGGTGAAGTTCTGCTGCAGATCCCCAATTGTACACTGGTTTCTTGGTTTTGTTGGAAACAGATTTTGCTTCTAGCTTGGATTACTAGAAGTTGAGGGATGATGTCTTGGTGACGAAGATTGACATGTTGATGTTTTTGGAAAATAACGCAATAACTGGTGAAGTTCTGCTGCAGATCCCCAATTGTACACTGGTTTCTTGGTTTTGTCGGAAACAGATTTTGCTTCTAGCTTGGATTGCACCTGGGAGTAAGTTCTCATTGTGCGGACTTCACTTCAGAGTTGGGTTCGATCATGTTCAATTTTCTTGGGGGGTTGAGGAAGAAAATCTTGTATGCCCTTTATGCCGTCCACTAATTCTTCTTCCCTTTCGTTTCTTTCCTTGTTTCTTTTTAAGCCAAGCCCTTTGTTTAGATCCCTGCGTACAGAAGAATATTGCAGTCAGTTTGATAATGGAGTGACATTGTTTCTTCGGTTCAGATGAAGGAAACCTTTAGATTTGAGTAAGTGGATTTTGTTCTATTATTGATCAGAGTTTGTCTATCTTCTCTCTACTTTTTAACATCTCAAAGAGTCCACACAACACTTCCCAAGCGTGTTAAAAGACTTAAGAAGTCACAGGGTTCTCTGATCTCTCGAGGGATTGATTCTCCATCATAAAAATGTTGTATCCCAGTGTATTTTATTGTACTTTCTATTTGAAGTGTCGTACCACACAAATATTTTAAATGACAAGATTTGTGTAAGTCTCGTATCGCTAGCGATAGAAAAATTGGTAGGGAATCAATGACATCTCACTTGGTCATTATCAAATTCATAAGCAAGGGGAAAAATTAGGATAATAATACAAATAGTGTATGAATTTTGGCTCGATATATAATATTATTCCAGACTTTTAATTTATTTGATGTCAGTCTAGTCCTCGCCGGTTATCTTATATGGTACATTGTTAAGTCATGACTTTCAGCGATGCGAAAATTGGTTGGCAAATGTTTATAACTAAATTGACAAAAATGAAAAATTTATAACTAAATTGGAATATATAGGATTGATTGTATAATTTTTCTTTTGGGGGAGAGATTCTGCGATGGCCTTGATGCTTGTTGCATGAAGCATGACGCTTGCATTCAAGCCAAAACAATGAGTTTCGACATCAATATATCCAGCTTGTTCTTCATCAAAATCGCTTAATATGACTAGTTGTTGGCCCCCGCATTAGCATGGACATTTTGAGGATGAATGTGGGACAGTTTTTCACTGGCGAACGATATCTTTACACGTCTATAGACTCTATACATGCATGGATGTATATTCATGAAAAAGTGTATGGCGGAGTGGATGAAGAGTAAATGGCGTCAATGGGTCAAAAGAAAGAATAGACACCAAGTGGCGAAAACATCTGAGAGTAAAATTAATGTGCCTGCAAAGGCTATGTGGTTTCACAATTTCACTAAACCTTCTCTTCATTCACAAGCCAACTTTAATTCCGGTCATTGAGGTTTCGGAGGAGGAGATTATTTGTGCCGGGGGGGTGGGCGCGCAAATGAATTATCTCATTCTCATCGACCTTTTCGGAACAACATCACCAATATTTTGGCTTGTCAAATGGATGAAGGGATGGCAATGACGAAGAAATTATATTGCGTGATGGTTTAATTTGATCTTTTATTCATAAACAGGTCGTATCGCCCACATAAATATATCAGAATTTGTAGGGGTGAGCAGTTCCCGGTTTCTTAGGAACCCGAAACCTACTCTCGGGTATAAGTTCCTCATCTTTTGGAACCTGGAACTTATCTGTCAAAAGCAAAAACCTCGAACCTACCCTATCATAGATTCTAGGGTCAGTTCCAGGTTCCAATGGGTTCTTTTTTTTTTTGTTTCATTTTCAGATTTGAACTATAACGAAAAAGAAAGACACAAACCAAAGCTTCTATGTCAACTCAAGTCAAGATCCAAAATGATGGCACCTTAACAACTTTTGTTGTGACAAACACAAGAAAATCATTGATGCGAGCAAAAAACTTCGACCAAGCATGAGTTCTCTTTGTTATTAGGCTCTGAATTCTGTTTTGGTGTCTCAGGACTCACCGCCCGGTAAAATAAAATGATAAGATAAAACTCCATAGAAACAATAGTCAATTGTTGGTGTATTTCCCTAAGCATTAATTTATAAGTTATGGTGTACCTTCGATAGATTTGGGTATGATGACTTCTCGTATTGGTGGTGATTTCTCAAAAGTGGAACTGATAGCTGCTATAGCTGAAGATTTGGAAGCCAATTTCGTTGAATCAGGGGTGACAGACTTTGGAAAGATCTTCCTGACAATTGGTGGTGTTGAGAGATTTCTTGCATTTGGATTCTCAAAATTAGCAGCTAGTGCATTGAAAGCAAGAGACCTGCCCCTTGAATGGTTTGCTTTGCCTCATTATCAATTGCAAGTGTATTCACCATGCGCAGTACTTTTGTACTTGTGGCAGAAAAATCACCATGACCCAGCTGCAGAAAAGGCAGACATGTTTTTAGTCGAGTGAAGCAATAAACAGATATAAATAAGAAATATAAAAAGAAAGAAGCAAAAATGAGTCCCAAAGTGAGCATTACTGTGTAATAGTTACGTGAAGGCTTTCATTGAGTCAAACCAGATCTTTGATCATAAAAGATGAAGCAACACATCTTTAGATTCCTCCAGGGATACAACATTTGTATTGGTGGAAGCATAACCACTGCCTAAAGGCAAAGCAATTGCCTGATGGGAAAACACTTTTCCTTTTTTGGCCCCACAAAAGATGCCAGGATATATTTCCTCATTTTTGCACTCGGTATCTACGTAGGTCACAGAAATGTCCACAACAATTGCAAGATGTTAAGTTCACATCCATTATTATTTTATGCAGGTTCAAGACTATCATGGGTGAGGCTAGCATGAACCAAAAGCTACTTCATCACACAAATCTCTCACTGTTTCTAATAAATACATCAAATCAAGATGCACGTGCAACCTGTATAAGCATATGGACCTATTAAAGATGAAGACACCAGTCTTATGCACACAAAACCATAGAGCAAACAGCAGCAGTATTAACCACAAAAAACAAATGGTGTGATTGCCCAGATCACAGATCATTTAGCATAGCCAGATACTTCACTCTAATAAGGAAAAGAGTTGAGCCAACAGAAAATGATGCGAATTTGCAAACTCCTAAAAGACCTTACCTTTGACTCCAAAAGAGAAATTTCTGATCTAAGCCGATCACTTTCCCTTTCCAGTGATTTTATCCTTCTTGCTTCATTATTTAGCCTCTCATTTAAATCTCCTCCTGTTGCGGATTATTAGCTTCCTTTTGCTCATTTAAACTGCTCTCCATTTCTTTGATACAGCATTCCTTCTTGGCAAGAGACAACTGCAACTCCTGTTCCATATAAACACAGAGGATTGTCAGGATATGTGGCAATAGCATTAAAATGAGGGACAAAGATGACGGTGAACCACAGATTGCAGAAGTTTACATTTGCCACTTTACTCCCAGTTTCATCTTTCTCCGGCTTCTTCAGCTCATTGACAAGAGTTTGATATTTATCCCGCTCCTCAGTGATCACTGAAAGCTGTGAAAGAAAAGCAATATCTACTGAAGGGGCACAGAACATGTCTATATGGGGAGCAGAGAATGACCAGAAAGTGAAAATAGGAAATAACACAAAATGATCTAAATATTACAACAAGGTCATGTAACCACAAGATAACTTGCAAACCACCTCCAATAATCTGTATTATGAAATCTCATCAGATACTGAAGAACACATTGAAAGTAGATAAACTGTTCTCGTAGACCTTCATCGCAGCCAACTTATGAATATCCAATGGAGCAGGAAAAGGTAAAGCAACAATACAAACCAAACCTTCAAGCATCAACTTAAGAACATAAAAAAAGAGAATATAAGAAAGAATCTACTCTGCATCTAACCATATAAGGCTTCTGTTTCCAGAATAGCACCTGTTAGATCAAATTTGATCTTGACATTCTGTTTCTTTATTCCCCTTCACGGTGCTAAGATGAGTATCATAATCAGTCAAGGCAGGTGCATATTGTCTACTTTATGATGCGGATTTCCCAACATTTGGCTATCATTAGCATCTACAAGTCTCGGGCCATGTATAATTTCATTCTGTTTATGCAGAAACATTCTGCCACATACAGGCTCTATTACGGTTGGTGTTCATCATCTTTTATGAACCATAAACAATGATTTTTAATTTACAACTCAAAAATTGCTCATGCATCAAAGGCTTTCAATTATGGACCTAAACACTTGAGCAGAAGAACATGTAAAAATACATGGGACTCAAAATACCATGCCACCTCTATGCCTCAAGTTGAACCATACCTCTCCAATGGTTAAAGCATGCATTTTCATCTTGGAGTCAACTTGTTGTCCCAACCAGACAAAGATTGCTGAGTGACAATCCAAGACAAATATATCTTCGGTCATCAAATCATCCTGACTAAAATTGTGTATTTCTGTCACCTGCAATAACAATATCGAATGGCTGTATAAGTAAGGACCTCGATAACATGCTAGCACAACAAGTAAGAATATATGCAAGCATCTTAAAGCAGTGGCAATTGAAAACAAAGGAAGACATTAGTAAAATGAGCAGAATACTCTGAGATGCCTCAGTTTTATGATACAGCAGAATAGAGACGAGTTGGAATGAATGCTTATGATCAGCAGTAATATGTAAAGAGGTCAGTTAGGGAAAACTACAAAAATAATGGCAAAAGATGCAACCGTTTTAAAGGTTGGAGCAAAGGGGTTGGCCCAAAAGGGAGAAAATCTCAAGCAGAGGAGGGATCATGGATTTTATTTTGGGCTAGACAGGGTGCTACTGGCATGCGTCGTTCTAGAGATCATATTCCACTATCAATTGCCAGAAATTCATCTCATAATTCAGCTGATCACTCCACTGCTTTGTTATCTTGAGCGACAGTCTAATACACAACTCCATTCTCCAGAATATCAATCATGAAAAGCTACAGACATATTCAGTGTGTACATTTTAGTAGATTTTTATTTATTATTTTTATGAGGTAAATGGAAAAAAGAAGAAGAAGCAAACAACTAGGTAAATGTCCGTGACATGGTTACACCAGATTTACATATATTATTAACAATTACAGCAGTTTACGATGCTCGGTCAGGTGAGAAGATACCTTATGGTGGTTATTCGTCAGAATTGGATCTGCTTTTCCAAGAAGCTTGCCTCCTCTCCGCCAGGATTGAGCCTTATTTCCAACACCAAGCTACGGAGAACTATGGAAGAAGCATTGGCCTATCCAGTAACCCCCCAGTGGGAATGAATTAGGCATTACAAACAAATACCACTTTGTCTACTGCAGTATAATTGGCCAATAAACAACAAACGAATCTTCGATAATGCTTTGATTTACGATGATAGGGGTACTACAAGATGTAATTGTATCTGCCATGACTTATAATTCTTCCTGACTTGAAGCACAACGCTGGAGAGAATATTATTTGCAGACATCTACTAGTCTACCACTACTAAATGTGTGGCAACTCATATAGAAAAGGAGTTACTGACCTTCAATAATGACTATAGTTTTGGAAGACCTCCACTTTTGTTTCCTCACTTTCCTTAGAATACGCACTGTCTCTACCTTGACTTCATCTGTTATGGAGCTACCCTTATCTGCCCAAGGAATTTTGATGAGGGATAGTGCTTTTTTTAAACATCTATATAGCTGCACAAAGCTGGAGATATCTTTAAAATTAATCTGTTTACTAGCTTTCATGAATGGTATCAGGTTTGTGGAAAATAATAACATTCTACATGTCAATCTTAAGTGGAGCTGATGGACTTAATCTTGGTCCTGAATGCCTTTGTAAATCTGGTGATACTTCCATTTACTTCCCAACTAGTAGCAGCTGACGGGTACTTATCATTCCATAAGGAATAGAAATTAGTTTTACCCGTCTCCCTGTCATCAAACAAGCAAGGAAATCCACTGTCAATCTCCTCATCCGACTCAATGGCAAGTCGACAGTCTCTTTCATCCACCCTGACCTGCCGAGAATGCCACGAGTAAGATGAACTTGCCCTTTGACCAGGTGATAAGACCATATGTGCAACAAAATCACTGAGATGATTTCAAACAACTCAAGACAACTTGTACCAATCCTTCATTTGAAGAATTGACAAGCATGTCTTATTATCGATTGCCACATGGTGAGCAAAATGAAACTTGAAAAAGCAGAAACACCTTTCTGTTTGATAACACATCTTTTTGCCCGTGCTTCATAATTGGCATATTAGAAGCAAAAAGTTGCTTTGCTGACTTCACTGACGTCCACCCTCCTAGTTCTGTCTTTGGTACCGAATTGGTTTGCAGATGTACTTTCGAATTTGCAGCTGAACTGAAACCAACAATTTGATATTTCAAAATGCTTGGGGACACAGGACAGAAGAAAATCGGGACAAGCAAAACATAAGTAGGCAAGCAAGCAGGAAGCACATTTACTAATCAAAACATGCATGCCATCCCAGATCAGACAGAGGCAGCAAGTGAAAGATCCATCCTAGGCCCAGCTAATTACGATTCATGTTGAGTTAGATTGTGTTCTTTTGTTATGTGTGTTTATTGAAAAAGGCGCATGCACACATAGAGACAATTAGAGTAATTTGACCAGTGAATAAATTCCATCGTACATATTTCGATAATTTTACGAACACCATTTGAAGGGGAAATTAGATTCTCCACATGAAATGTCTTGATTTTAACAAAAAGATAACATCGGAGTGTCTCAGCTTTGACTGCAGAGAAGAAAAATGCCTGCATATAGTTGTTAAAAGTGTCAGTACGCTGGCTACCCAAATAGGCTTTTAAAACTCACGAGTGCAGATTTTGATGCATACGATTTCAGTTGTATCGATTTCTCACGAAACATTCACTTCCGATATTTTAAGCAGCCAAAACGATGAGTCCAGGCTTGACACCTCTGAGCTACAAACTACTTAACCTTGCTAACAGGGCTGCGATGATCTATTTCTCTCATTCAGAAACGCAATCAACAGAGACAAGATCACACACCTTTGTAATTGTTGTGCATTCCTTTGTGGGAGAGCACAAATGACGGTACCACTTGCCGGCGTTCGGGAACGAGCCTCCGGGCTTCTCGAGAGCCGCGGCGTACACCTTGATGTCGTCCTTCCTCCTTCGTGAGCTGATCTCTGCCATCGAAAACGACGCCGATAAACATCCCAAACAAGCAAGGGGGCCCAAGATGCCGAATCAACCGATAGATCCCCCGTGCGAAGAAGAGAGAGAGATTGAAGTGTTACCCGGAGATGTAGGTCTTGCCGGAGAGGAACTCGTCGAGGGACTTGAGGCCCGACTCCGTGTGGAGATTCGTCGAGGAACTCATCAAGGGCGAGCAGCGTCGGGCAGAGACAGAGGAGAACTGTGAGTGTGAAGTGTGAAGTGTGAAGTGAACTGAGTGAGAAGAGAACTGAGACTATGGTAAACATAAAAATTGTTAGGGCTTTTCTTGGAATCTAACCGGTTCCAAAAAAAAGAAATTGGGAACCGGAACCGATCTCTTTAGAACCGGGACTCTGGTTTGGTTCTCCGATTTCCAGTTCTAACTAGGAACCACGTTCACCCCAGGGAATCTGAACATTGAGACCAAGCGGGTGTTGTACAGATGACAATTTGAGCCAGGAGTGCAGTCAAAACTTACTGAGCTGCATGGCCAACTTCAAGAACTACAGAGGGCGAACGTTTAAAGGAAGCAAATGCTAAGTCGAGGGTGCCGTCACGGAAGCTGCTTTGGTTGCCCGAAGATACCTCCACAGGTCCTGAATCTCTGTCCTTGGTCAAATTCGACACATAAATCTCATCAAGAATTCGACACATAAATCTCATCAAGAATCCAAAATGGCTAGGTAATCTTGTGAAGAGAATATAGCAATGCATAAAACATGGTAATAACTTACCACGAAAAAAATTGTTGAGGGACTGAGATAACTTTAGTTGAGGGGTTTCCTGAAAAGTACATATGGCTCATTTGAGACAACTGTTCTTCCATTTGAGCATCTTCACGTATAAGATGAAATTGAAAGTATTTGCATAGGTGAATAAACAAAACCACATAGATGTCAACTGAGGAAACAAATCATTCTTCAAGTTCAGTAATTCCAAAAAATTATAACTTTGATTTGCTTGTGATGGTCATTAACAGCTTATCCAGGGTGAGCAATCTTACTTGATGGCTATGACATCTGACTGTTGGCATTATCAAGAGAGTGATTTCTCTAAAGCATCATATCATATTCCTTCATCAGCTTCCACGTTCCTTGAATCACGTAAGAGAAGGAAAACAACACCCATGAAAATTGAATAAATTCGACCTAGTTATTTCATGTAAAAGAAAGGAGACAAAAAGCAAACCTCCTCATTCATAGGTTGCTAATATCAAAGGGTTAATACATTAACTACATAAACTTTTTAGTCGGTGAAAATATTTAATAGTCACAGAAAATCGTATCTTACGTATTTATTGACAGATTTGTAAATCTATTGAAGTGCTACACTTGTACAATTTGAAAAAATTGGGCACTAGCTAATATATGAGTACGATAGTAAAATCATTTTTGAGTCGGTAGTTTACTAACCACGCCTATAAAATCTGAAAGACATCAGTAATCTTCCGATCTATTAAAACGTTGGTAAATCCTTCTACTTTTCCTTGTAAATTTGTTATTAACTCCTTCCAAGATCCATAGCACGATACCCCTGAAGCATCGTGTCAACTTCCACGACCAGAGTCAACATTCCTTGAACTACTTAAAAGACAAATGTAGAAGAATATCGGGCTATCAAGCAAAATGGTGTTATCAAGTAGGAACTGCTGATGAAATTCGGCAATGCATCTGGAAAATGAACAGTGTTACCTGCTTTATTTACCTTTCAAAGCAAAATGTGAATTCGGGGACCCATTGTTTCTCTCTGCTGCAGTAGTGCAATGAACGAATGGAATTCTGATAAGTTGCATCGCTGAACATCTTTTAGAGTTGAACACCTCGATTCCTAGAGCTCTGTGGTCTCCACGAGTTTATGCGAGATTGACCCCATCTTTTCATTAAAATTTCGAATTTCCACAGATGGGGACAATTTGCTGAGGCTCGAAGCTAAATCCCTCATTTGTATACATTTGTGACTTTCTCTAGTCCCTGAACATCACGAAGCTTTGAGCACCCTCTCATGTTCAAATATGTCAGGTTATCGAAGCACGAGAGGTCTGGTAATATTTCAATGGATCTGCACCTAGGTAAACTCAATTTTTCTAAGTTTTTTGATAGATGTTCAAGGCCATCAAGGTTGGACAACTTTTGGCATCTATGTACAAAGAATCTTTCTAAGGATTTTGATGCTTCCAGACCCTTGAATTCTGTCAGCTCATTGCAACAAGAAAGAGCTAACTTTGACAAGAATACCAATCTCGACAAACTTGGTAACTCTTTCAACTCATTGCAATTGTAAACACAAAGCTCCCATAATCTAGAGGGAAGGTCCGGCATGGATTTCAACAGTTGGAAAATATAAAAAACGAGCACTTTTAGGTGGACCAGATGAGAGTTGAGGCAATGTGTGATGCTGACAGGTAACTCTTAAATCTGTTTTTTCTTTCTTTTTTTGTTTTTTGTTTTTAGCAGCAACTCTTAAATCTGTTAAACAGGCAAGAAGTTGTGGGAGCGACCAAATATTTTGACGCCTTCTTAATTGAAGGAGTTGCACGAAGGCAGCTAAGCAATGCTTTGCGGCAACGATTGGAAAGTCCTGTAGTTGTATATTGAAATTCCTCAAGAGCAGAAAGCTTATCGGATCCACTAAGAAAGCAAGAAACGTTTGACCCACTTAATCGAAGGATCTTCAATGAAGACAACTCATCTATAGGGATTTCCCTTTCGATTCTTGCATTTATCGACATCTAATTCTTCAAGTTTCTCAAGACAAGAAAGCTTATCAAATCCATTGAGAAGCTAGAAATGCTTGTCCAACCTAATCGAAGGATCCTTAGTGAAGACAACCCATCTATAAGAATTTCCCCTCTTAGATTCTTGCACCTTGCAACATCTAATTCTTCAAGTTTCTCTAAATGAGAAAGCTTATTAAATAAGTTAGGGAAGCCAGAAATGCTCGTTCCATTTAATCGAAGGATCTTTAGTGCAGGCAACCCATCTATTGGGATTTCCCCTCCCAGCTTCTTGCATTCACTAACATTTAATTCTTCAAGTTTCTCTAGACGAGAACGCTTATTGAATCCATTGGAGAAGCCAGAAATGCTTGTCCAACCTAATCTAAGGATCCTCAGTGAAGACAATCCATCTATAAGAATTTCCCCTCCTAGATTCTTGCATCTTGTGGCATCTAATTCTTCAAGTTTCTCAAGATGAGAAAGCTTATTGAATAAGTTGGGGAAGCCAAAAACGCTTGTTCCACTTAATCGAAGGATCTTCAGCGAAGACAACCCATCTATAACAATTTCCCCTCCCAGATTTTTGCATTGCCTGACATCTAATACTTCAAGTTTCTCAAGACAAGAAAGCTTACTAAATCCATTGGAAAAGCCGAAATGCTTGTCCAACCTAATCGAAGGATCCTCAGTGAAGACAACCCATCTATAAGAATTTTCCCTCCTAGATTCTTGCATCCTGTGACATCTAATTCTTCAAGTTTCTCAAGACGAGAAAGCTTATTGAATAAGTTGGGGAAGCCAAAAATGCTTGTTCCCCTTAATCGAAGGATCTTCAGCGAAGACAACCCATCTATAAGGATTTCCCCTCCCAGATTTTTGCATTGTCTCACATCTAATAATTCAAGTTTCTCAAGACAAGAAAGCTTATTGAATCCATTGGAGAAGCCGAAATGCTTGTCCAACCTAATCGAAGGATCCTCGGTGAAGGCAACCCATCTAAAAGAATTTTCCCTCCTAGATTCTTGCATCCCGTGGCATCTAATTCTTCAAGTTTCTCAAGACGAGAAAGCTTATTGAATAAGTTGGGGAAGCCAAAACGCTTGTGCCACTTAATTGAAGGATCTTTAGCGAAGACAACCCATCTATAAGGATTTCCCCCCCATTTTTGCATTGTCTAACATCTAATACTTCAAGTTTCTCAAGACAAGAAAGCTTATTAAATCCATTGGAAAAGCCAGAAATGCTTGTCCAACCTAATCGAAGGATCCTCAGTGAAGACAACCCATCTATAAGAATTTCCCCTCCTAGATTCTTGCATCCTGTGGCATCTAATTCTTCAAGTTTCTCAAGACGAGAAAGCTTATCGAATAAGTTGGGGAAGCCAAAAACGCTTGTTCCACTTAATCGAAGGATCTTCAGTGAAGACAACCCATCTATAAGGATTTCCCCTCCCAGATTTTTGCATTGTCTAACATCTAATACTTCAAGTTTCTCAAGACAAGAAAGCTTATTGAATCCATTGGAGAAGCCAGAAATGCTTGTCCAACCTAATCGAAGGATCCTCAGTGAAAGCAACCCATCTATAAGAATTTCCCCTTCTAGATTCTTGCATCCAGTGGCATCTAATTCTTCAAGTTTCTTAAAATGAGAAAACTTATTGAATAAGTTGGAGAAGCCAAAAATGCTTGTGCCACTTAATCGAAGGATCTTCAGTGAAGACAATCCATCTATAGGGATTTCTCCTTTCAGATTCGTGCATTCACTAACATCTAATTCTTCAAGTTTCTCGAGACAAGAAAACTTATTGAATCCACTGGAGAAGCTAGAAATGCTTGTCCAACCTAATCGAAGGATCCTAAGTGAAGACAACCCATCTATAAGAATTTCCCCCTCCTAAATTCTTGCATCCTGTGGCATCTAATTCTTCAAGTTTCTTAAGACGAGAAAACTTATCGAATAAGTTGGGGAAGCCCAAAACGCTTGTTCCACTTAATTGAAGGATCTTCAGTGAAGACAACCCATCTATAAAGATTTCCCCTCCCAGATTTTTGCATTGTCTGACATCTAATACTTCAAGTTTCTTAAGACAAGAAAACTTATTGAATCCATTAGAGAAGCCAGAAATGCTTGTCCAACCTAATCGAAGGATTCTCAGTGAAGACAACCCATCTATAAGAATTTCCCCTCCTAAATTCTTGCATCCTGTGGCATCTAATTCTTCAAGTTTCTCAAGACGAGAAAACTTATTGAATAAGTTGGGGAAGCCAAACACGCTTGTTCCACTTAATCGAAGGATCTTTAGCGAAGACAACCCATCTATAAGGATTTCCCCTCCCAGATTTTTGCATTGTCTGACATCTAATACTTCAAGTTTCTCAAAACAAGAAAGCTTATTAAATCCATTGAAAAAACCAGAAATGCTTGTCCAACCTAATCGAAGGATTCTCGGTGAAGACAACCCATCTATAAGAATTTCCCCTTCTAGATTCTTGCATTCTCGTGGCATCTAATTCTTCAAGTTTCTCAAGACAGAAAGCTTATTGAATAAGTTGGGGAAGCCAAAAACGCTTGTTCCACTTAATCGAAGGATCTTCAGCGAAGACAACCCATCTATAAGGATTTCCCCACCCAGATTTTTGCATTGCCTGACATCTAATACTTCAAGTTTCTCAAGACAAGAAAGCTTACTAAATCCATTGGAAAAGCCAGAAATGCTTGTCCAACCTAATCGAAGGATCCTCAGTGAAGACAACCCATCTATAAGAATTTCCCCTCCTAGATTCTTGCATCCTGTGGCATCTAATTCTTCAAGTTTCTCAAGACGAAAGCTTATTGAATAAGTTGGGAAGCCAAAAACGCTTGTGCCACTTAATTGAAGGATCTTTAGCGAAGACAACCCATCTATAAGGATTTCCCCTCCCAGATTTTTGCATTGTCTGACATCTAATACTTCAAGTTTCTCAAGACAAGAAAGCTTATTAAATCCATTGGAAAAGCCAGAAATGCTTGTCCAACCTAATCGAAGGATCCTCAGTGAAGACAACCCATCTATAAGAATTTCCCTCCTAGATTCTTGCATCTGTGGCATCTAATTCTTCAAGTTTCTCAAGACGAGAAAGCTTATCGAATAAGTTGGGGAAGCCAAAAACGCTTGTTCCACTTAATCGAAGGATCTTCAGTGAAGACAACCCATCTATAAGGATTTCCCCTCCCAGATTTTTGCATTGTCTAACATCTAATACTTCAAGTTTCTCAAGACAAGAAAGCTTATTGAATCCATTGGAGAAGCCGAAATGCTTGTCCAACCTAATCGAAGGATCCTCGGTGAAAGCAACCCATCTATAAGAATTTCCCCTTCTAGATTCTTGCATCCAGTGGCATCTAATTCTTCAAGTTTCTTAAAATGAGAAAACTTATTGAATAAGTTGGAGAAGCCAAAAACGCTTGTGCCACTTAATCGAAGGATCTTCGGTGAAGACAATCCATCTATAGGGATTTCTCCTTTCGCATTCGTGCATTCACTAACATCTAATTCTTCAAGTTTCTCGAGACAAGAAAACTTATTGAATCCACTTGGAGAAGCTAGAAATGCTTGTCCAACCTAATCGAAGGATCCTAAGTGAAGACAACACATCTATAAGAATTTCCCCTCCTAAATTCTTGCATCCTGTGGCATCTAATTCTTCAAGTTTCTCAAGACGAGAAAGCTTATCGAATAAGTTGGGGAAGCCCAAAACGCTTGTTCCACTTAATTGAAGGATCTTCAGTGAAGACAACCCATCTATAAAGATTTCCCCTCCCAGATTTTTGCATTGTCTGACATCTAATACTTCAAGTTTCTTAAGACAAGAAAACTTATTGAATCCATTAGAGAAGCCAGAAATGCTTGTCCAACCTAATCGAAGGATCCTCAGTGAAGACAACCCATCTATAAGAATTTCCCCTCCTAAATTCTTGCATCCCGTGGCATCTAATTCTTCAAGTTTCTCAAGACGAGAAAACTTATTGAATAAGTTGGGGAAGCCAAAAACGCTTGTTCCACTTAATCGAAGGATCTTTAGCGAAGACAACCCATCTATAAGGATTTCCCTCCCGCATTTTTGCATTGTCGACATCTAATACTTCAAGTTTCTCAAAACAAGAAAGCTTATTAAATCCATTGAAAAAACCAGAAATGCTTGTCCAACCTAATCGAAGGATTCTCAGTGAAGACAACCCATCTATAAGAATTTCCCCTTCTAGATTCTTGCATTCTGTGGCATCTAATTCTTCAAGTTTCTCAAGACGAGAAAGCTTATTGAATAAGTTGGGGAAGCCAAAAACGCTTGTTCCACTTAATCGAAGGATCTTCAACGAAGACAACCCATCTATAAGGATTTCCCCTCCCAGATTTTTGCATTGTCTGACATCTAATATTTCAAGTTTCTCAAGACAAGAAAGCTTATTGAATCCATTGGAAAAGCCATAAATGCTTGTCCAACCTAATCGAAGGATCCTCAATGAAGGGAACCCATCTATAAGAATTTCCCCTCCTAGATTCTTGCATTTTGTGGCATCTAATTCTTCAAGTTTATTAAGATGAGAAAGCTTATTGAATAAGTTGGAGAAGCCAAAAACGCTTGTTCCACGTAATTGAAGGATTTTCAATGAAGATAACCCATCTACAAGGATTTCCCCTCCTAGATTTTTGCATTGTCTAACATCTAATACTTCAAGTTTCTCAAGACAGAAAAGCTTACTAAATCCATTGGAGAAGGCAGAAATGCTTGTCCAACCTAATCGAAGGATCCTCAGTGAAGGCAACCTATCTATAAGAATTTCCCCTCCTAAATTCTTACATCCTGTGGCATCAAATTCTTCAAGTTTATGAAGACGAGAAAGCTTATTGAATAATTTGGGGAAGCCAAAAACGCTTGTTCTACTTAATCGAAGGATCTTTAGTGAAGACAACCCATCTATAGGAATTTCTCCTTCTAGATTCTTGCATTCACTCACATCTAATTCTTCAAGTTTCTCAAGACAAGACAGCTTATTGAATCCATTGGAGAAGCCAGAAATGCTTGTCCAACCTAATCGAAGGATCCTCAGTGAAGACAATCCATCTATAAGGATTTCCCCTCCCAGATTCTTGCATCCTGTGGCATGTAATTCTTCTAGTTTCTCGAGCCGAGAAAGCTTATCAAATCCATTGAGGAAGCCAGAAACGCTTGTCCTACTTAATCGAAGGATTTTTAGTGAAGACAACCCATCTATAGGGATTTCTCCTATAAGATTATTGCATTCTCTGACATCTAATTCTTGAAGTTTTTCAAGACGAGAAAGCTTATTGAATAAGTCAGCGAAGCCAGAAACACTTGTCATACTTAATCGAAGGATCTTCAGTGAAGATAACCCATCTATAGGGATTTCCTCTCCTAGATTCTTGCATTTTCTAACATCTAATTCTTCAAATTTCTCAAGACGAGAAAGCTTGTTGAATAAGTCAGCAAAGCCAGAAATGCTTGTCCAACGTAACCGAAGGATCTTTAGTGAAGACAATCCATCTATAGGAATTTCCCCTTCCGCATTCTTGCATTCCGTTACATCTAATTCTTCAAGTTTCTCAAGACGAGAAAGCTTATTGAATGCATCGAGAAGCTAGAAACACTTGTCCAACCTAATCGAAGGATCCTCGGTGAAGACAAGCCATCTATAAGGATTTCCCCTCCGAGATTCTTGCATTTTTTGGCATCTAATTCTTCAAGTTTCTCAAGACGAGAAAGCTTATCAAATCCACCGAGGAAGCCAGAAACACTTGTCTCACATAATCGAAGGATCTTTAGTGAAGACAACCCATCTGTAGGGATTTCCCCTCCCAAACTCTTGCACCCCGTCACATAAAATTGTTCTAGGTTGCCCAACTTGCTAATAGTACTAGGTAAACTACTCAAGTTCTCACAACAATGTATTGTCAAAATTGTCAAGTTTTTCATATCCCCAATGGATTCAGGCAATTTACAAATGCCTAAAAATGACAAATCCAATATTGTCAACCATTCCAACTTCCCAATTGAGTTGGGGATATGTAAATCTCCTGAAAATTGCGCTCGCCTTAAAAGTAGTTGCTGCAAGTTCACAAGGGATCCGATGCTCTCTGGAAGTCTACATAATTTCGAGCAATTAGTTAGGTCAAAAATTGATAAATTTACCAGATGGCTAATTGATCTAGGAATTCCAACCAATGATTCGCAACCATTGGCACGAAGAATTTTCAGCTTCTTCAAAGAACTTATACATGGAGGAATTTCCTCTATAGCAGTCTTGCCTATGTAAAGTTCCTTTAGTTCTTCCAACTTACCCATTTCTTGGGGTAGCTCTCGAAGTTTTACACACCCATCCAAGCTCAAAAAACTAAGGCCCTTGGCTTCTCCAATAGAAGGATGGATTAGCTCTAGATTACCACATTCTTTGATGATTAATATCTCTAAATGTCGAAAGGTCGAGAGATCAAGAGTAACTCTTAAACGAGGGCAATTTGTAAGAACTAGAGCTTTCAATTGCTTCGCCACCTGCAAGACAAAATGATTTGATAAATTTTTGCTAAGAATAAGTCAATAAAAACAAAAGACAAAACAACATGTCCTTTATCTGACCTTGAGATAACTCCAACCTTCCCAATGCTCTGAAATGTCACTTCTTGATAACAAAAGTACGACTAATTTTTCCATATGAAATTTAGTAGCCATGAATCTGCATCCGTCCAACTTAAGGATTCGTAACTTGGGAAGCAAGATTTTGGAATCTCCAATCAGTTTTGCATCTAACACCACAAGGCATCTTAAGTTCAGTAGTTTCTCAAATTGTTCAGTTGTGAATTCACTCTGCGAGCTATCTCCTTTGAGAGCAAGGGCTTGAACGTTAAGATTTTCAATTCCCTTCACAAATGTTGCATCGAGTTAGCTAAACTGGACTCATTATCACTTTGCCTTTCTATAGTTGTGAAGTTGACACTCAAGGTGAGACCAGATTTTATCATTTTGAGCAGTGCAATAGGTCATTTCAAGGGAAAAAATCGCAATAATTACATTGAATAACAACTTAGAATCAACCAATACTAACACCAAGAGCACAAGTAACCACTAAGCAGTAGAGAGTTTATTGGTTAAACCAAAAGTTTTCTTCTTCTTCTTCTTCGTTTTTTTTTTTTCCTAACTCGATAGAAAATGTCTACCATGTATACATGCAAAGCCCATTACCACCTAATAACATCAAGGAAATAATATAAGGAGAGTAATTTCTGTTGTGAGGTCTAACAATTTATTCCAACCAAGATAATTCATGTCAAAAGAGAGTAGAACAATGATAAAGGTTACAATTACCTTATTTCTTTGAAATATTTTAAAGTCTTCCTCATAGAGCAACACCCTACTTCGATTCATAGGAGCATGGTAATCTTCTTGACGAATAATTTCCCTACCAAGATCTCTCAGTTGGTCATGCATTTGCAGCATTTCATCATCTCCAATTTTTATTAGCGACATAAAACACAATGTTTCAATCACCATATTCGGAAAAAAATTACAAGCATCCCACATGTGGAAAGCCCATCTGGCCCTATCCATCTGAAAGTCCCAAGCGATATCCAAAAATATCTGTTTTTCCTCATAGTTTAATGCATCGTAACTTATCTTCAATTTCTCTTGCACTTTCTCATGTGGTACTTTCTGAAACTTCTTTAACGCATCTTGCCAAAATGCTTGGTTCCGTCCACACAGAAACGAACCTATAACCTCGAGAGCTAAGGGTAGCCCTCCGGTAGTGGACACGATAGCACGAGAGAGAGATTCAAATTCATACGGAGGAGAGTCCCTCCTAAAGGCATGTCTACTAAACAATACCAAAGATTCATCCTTAACCATTCCCTCGAGTTCGTACTTGCATTTCACCTCAGCTTTATCAAGAACAGACCTGCTTCTTGTGGTGATTATTATCCTACTTCCCATATCAAACCAGTCATATTTCCCAACCAAAGCTCTGATATGCTCGATATCATCCACATCATCTAGAAGAATTAGGACTTTCTTACGTTTAAATCTAGATCCCAAGATGCTGATTCCTTCATCCTTATTAGACACTTGGTCTTTCTCTTTCAGATCACGTATTAAATGATTCTGCGAATAAAAAATGTCATGGCGTCGTGAGGATTCTCGAATATCTGCAATAAAACTATGATGCTGAAATTGGTTGGAGAGCTTATTGTGGACGGCCTTGGCTAAAGTTGTTTTACCGATGCCCCCATTCCATGAATACCAACAATTTTGGCAGAACTGGGATTATCATCGGGATTATCATCCAGCAATCTCAAAACATTCTCCACAGCATTATCGATTCCGACGAGTTGCTCGGGAACAACCAGCTGGAAAGCCTTCTTTAACTCACCCAATACTTTTCTGATCACCATTTTCACCAGATCTCCTTCGCGACTGTTTACAAAACATTCGAGTCAAAAAGGATTAGAAGAACAATCATATTCTATTATCTGATTATCACAACACTACAGCATATGAGAGTGAAAAAAAGCAACGCACAAGTAGAGAAACACACGAATGTATAGCCTCCTCTACAAGCAAGATCCCGTTGCAAGAAAGTAAAAAAAGATTCGATGGAAAATGAAGTACCCGTCAGCAGTTTTCTCCGATTCCCATCCCTTTAGGGAAGCCACTTCTTGAAGTGCTACTTTCCATTTCTCAACATCTTCCGGATACTTCCTACTTAAACAGGAGAAAGCCTCTCCAAAGCTCCCTTTGTGGTTTCGCACATCGGTCGGTTCAACGTGGTAAAAAATGGGCAAAACAACGTGCCCGCTTTTGATGCACTCTGTCATCTCAACGAGCTCGTGAAGGCACCATTTGCTCGAAGCGTAGTTCTGAGAGAGAATCGGGATCGAGATTTTGCTATTTTTAATGGCCTGGAGAAGATTGGTGCCGATCTTCTCACCTTCGCGTAGCTCATTGTTGTCTCTGAACACGCGGATGCTGGCATCGAAGAGGCCGTTGTAGAGGTGATCCGCAAAGGTTTTGCGAGTATCCTGACCACTAAAGCTCAAGAACACATCGTAGTTGTCACTACCCGTCGAAGCGGCGGAGGAGCTAGACGCACAGGCATCATCTGCTTTTCGACGGGCGCTCTCCGCGTTGCTTTGGACAGAATCGCGTGCGAGCGCTAGATCACGTTTCATTTTTACTCCTTCGATGATTCTTGAACCGATCTCTCTGGTAAAATCAAAGAACGAAATGCCTCTAATCGGGTTGCCCAACAAGACGACCGTGCAAAGAGGGTTCTTTTTCTGGTGCTTTACACTACAAGATGACGATGCACATGGATCGGGAGGGAACGAGTTGACAGATCAATAGAGAAAGACTGGATTTTAGTCGTGGCGTGTGAAGTGGGCGTCCTCGCGAACCACCCATGCCCTTTCTTCTGGGAAAGTGGGATTTTGTTGTCGGTGGGGCCCACCGATTTGCATCGACTGTTGCGTCTCCTTTGCAAAGTGCGTTCCAGCTGTTCTTGTTATACATGGCGGAGCTTACATTTTTGAACTAGACGTTCATGCCTTGAATGAATGATCTGTGTTAAAGCGATGATGCTTTGACATAGCGATGGCATAAAATATTGAGCTCGTAATTATGATAATTGATAAATGCAAATGACAGATTATTGTTTGGGGGCGAGCCGCTCTAATTGGCTCCTTGCACTCGTAGGTCCCCAAAAATTACCGGACGCTGCTCTAGTTGATAAATTTGCACTTGTAGACATCTCAAAATGACTGGCATCTTGCCTTTTCTCCAATGGATGACTTTTAGAATTGGCGCTACGGACAGAAACATCTTTAATTTTGTATTTTAGGGCTAAATCAGAAGAGTAAGATCAGCAGAGTAAGTAATATGGGTAGGCTCTTATTTAGTGTTATGGTAGAGATAACAAGCATTGATCTTTTTGTTTCTATGAAATGAGAGGTCTTTAAGCAAATCCGCACTTGCAGAGTTTATTAAGTTGCTGATTCTGCACGAATCCAAGGAAGCTCTGTGAATGGACTAGACGAAAATTACCTCCGTAAATTACAGTCCTTTTTGGCCCCGACGTTAATATTTGCATCTAATAAAAAAGAAAAAGAAAGAAATGAATTTAATAGATGACATTATACTAGCCTATAGACCCATGCTAAAAGAACTTGAGAAATAGATTAAGGTAAACAATTATTCTAGAAGTGTACTTAAAGTCATATGAAAATGATTATACGCGGCTTGGACCAAAAGGAAAAATATTAAATTGGATTAAAGTGAACTTAATCATCATGACGTATGCTCTTCTTGTTGCTCTTGACAGAATTGCGTGCGAGCACAGAGAGAGGAATCGACCCAACCAACCCTGCAAAAGAGCGCCCAGGCACTAGGTCACGTTTAATTTTTTCTCCTTCAATGACTCACCGACCGAGTCACTCTATCAATATGCAAGCGCAGAAAGCCTCTCTTTACTCGGGTTGCCCGGCAAAACGACCCACGGGACAAATTATCAGAGCACGGTAAGATGAGCTCTAATGCAAAAGAGTACAATTATTGGAGCGGACGTATCAGTACAAGTATTGAAGCAGACAGGCTCTTTTAGCTGAGGGACTCTCTTGACCGCTGTCAGTTTCAGACCGTAAAATATCTTTTTGACTAGCGCGTCTGCTTTGCAAAGGGAGTTCCAGCTGCTTTTGTCCGATTCTTCCAGGCCCGGCCGGAGCAATTACGAGGTAGTCCCGAGTTACCATATCAACGCGGTCCGCGCTAATACTGTTTCTTCTCTCTCTGCTGTCGTTACTCTCTCTTTCCTCTCACTTTCGTTCTGCGCTTTTGGTCATGGGGTGGGGCTCAACCTGGACGAAATGTACATTCCACGGCACAAGACTGAATAAATCACCGGTCGCCTTCCAAATTCACCCATATTTTGAGCAAATGCAACAAACATCCTTTCCTAAATTGACGTTTGAACGATTTTGATCCGCACCCATAAGACCAGAACCTCAATTTCATGCCAAAGCCAGCAACTTCGGGGTGCTGCTAGGCTAACAGTCGGTAACAGCAAATTTTTCCAGCCATGTATCCCAAATTCAGCGTGAGGAGCGATCGAAAGGTCAAGTTTGGTCTTTTGTCTTATTTTAGCCCTTTTTTCTGCTTAAAAATTTAATTTAGGTTGCGTGCAATCGTTTTGCAACACTCACGTTAGAAAGAAGAAAAGAACTTCGGAAGTGTCAAAATAAGACACAGACCCAATTTTACTCATACGTCTGGGGTTAGGCTCTTAATGAGTTGCTAGACATTTTAACAATTTGGTGAAAATAGATTTAAAATATTAAAATCTAGCTGCGTGCATGACACGCCAAAGGGTGTGAAACGGCCGTCACGGTTGTCAAAACGGTGGACCCCACAATAATATATCTCCGGAAGGCCCTCTCAGAAAGTCGTATACTCGCGGCCCTTATTTTCACTCACTTTTAAATTTTCTGCTAAAATAGAAATATCATTAAATATAAAAAAAAAAAAAAATTGCGAAAGTAAACTTTCGGGTGACTTTAGACTCGACTACATATGTCCACAAGTTTTTTTTTTTTTTCAAATAAAATGTCCTTAAGGTTTTGTGGCCACATTTCCATTATAAAATTCTAAAAAAACACAACAAATGTTGAGGTTGATAGATATAATTCATAGCTTTGTAATTCATACCAGACACTCCTTAATTGAATCTTCACCTTTATCTAGCATATCAAATTGAGTAGCTAAAAGATGTTTAATGCTTAATTGTCGTGTTATCCAGATATATTTGGACAAGATTAAGCTTTGCAAGCGTCTACGAAATAAAAACCATACTTTAGTGGCGAGATATACATTTCGTAAACAAACTATTGAGATTAATGTCTCAAATTGAAATGCGATTTATCAAGACTAATCTCAAAGTCGAAACTCATTTAATAATTTATGGATGTCCTACAACACTTTTATATATAACCCAAAACCAAAGCCGAATTCGTTTAAAGAGCTTGATTGATAATTCAAAAAATCTATTAGAGTACCATACATTTCATATGTCCATATTGGGAATATAGAGATCCCTTAAATTCTAGGCAACTACTTTAGGCAATTATATCTAGTAGTGGTTCTAACTCAGAAGGTGATGATAGTCGGACATTTAAACTCTAGTTGAACTAGACTTACCATAGTGTAGCTCTCTGAATAAGTTTGAATGCATGTGAACATGTTGATAACTTGCTATAGCATACAATGTGAACACACGATTGAACTAGACTTCCCGGGCAAAAACTGCATAACTTCCTAAATGAGTTTGGGCGCATTCGAAAAAGTTAAGCAAAGTTGAACTAGACTTTCTATTCAAAAGGAAAATTACAATCACCTTGCTCATTTTTTGGGGCCAACGATTGCAAAAGAGTCAATTAGAGCGGGCTGCTCTGATTGACTCTTTGCACTCGTAGGCCCCGAAGAATGATTGGCATCTTGCTTTTTCCCCAATGGAGACTTTTAGAATTAGTGCTCCAAACGCAATTTTTATTTCATTTTATATGTTTGGGCTAAATCAAAAGACTAAGATCGGCAGAATTAAGCAATGTCGCAGGCTCTCATTGGGTGTTTGGTAGAGATATCTTGCATTGATCATTTTGTTTATGTGGAATGAAAAGCTTATTCAACAAACTGGCACTTGCAGTGTTTGTTCTTGGAATGAGGTACGTTGCTAAGTTGCTGAGCCTACGCAAATTGAAGGAATCTTCCAGTGGACCGAGATGGAGGTCCTACATTGCGTAAAGAATGGGTCTGTAGGGCTAGTATAATGCGATCTATCGCGCTTTACTCTTTCTTCCTTTCTCCTTGGTTTTATAAGTCTATTTTCGTGCATAGCAGGATAATAATTTTGTTTTTTTTTTTTTTCAGAAACAAAAAGCAAAGGAAAGAGAGTTTCCTCATGCAACGGAGGATCTACATCTTGGTCCACTCTAAGATCTTCATAGGATCCGCGCAGGCTCAACAACCTAAAAATGTACGCCATTCTAGGAACAAACATTGCAAGCAAAAAGACCGATGCTTGGTATCTCTACCTAACACCCAATAAAAACTTGCCGCATTGCTTACGCTACGGAAAGATGTTGGTCATTCTTTGGGGGCCTACAAGTGTAAAGGGTCAATTAGAGTGGCCAACTCTAATTGACTCTTTGCGCTTGCTGGCCCCCAAAACATGAGTAGGGCCACTTTAAATTTTCCTTTTTAATGGAAAGTATAGTTCAAATTGCTCAATTTTTTTCAAATGGGCCTAAAGTCATTTAGAAAGCTGTGCAATTTGGCCTGTAAGTCTAGTTCAATAATATTTTCGCTTTAGATGCTATAGCAAGTTATCAACATGTTCACATGTGTTCAAACTCATTTAGACAGCTACACTATAGTATATTTAGTTCAACTTGCTTTCTTTTTCTTCTCGAGCAATGTTTATGTGTGTGTGTGTGTGTGTGAGAGAGAGAGAGAGAGAGATAGAGAGAGAGAGAGAGAGAGAGAGAGAGAGAGAGAGAGAGAGAGAGAGAGAGAGAGAGAGAGAGAGAGAGAGAGAGAGGAATTCTCCAACTACCAATAACTTCCTAGTTATACTATCTAATTGTATTGCTTGAAATTTGAAGGTCTCTAGAGTTCTAATATGGACAATTGAAATGTATGATAATTTGACTTATCAATCAAGCAAGTTAATAATTATGAACATGGAAAAATAATTCGGACTTTCCTTCACTACAACGTTAATAATCCAACTGAAATTTCCACTTATGATATTTATTGTCTTCAAATTCCTACATATTATTAATTGAAATTGGAACTTTCAGATGTGGCATGTGCACAGTACATGTTAAGGAAAAAGGTTATTGGGGTTAACTAGTGTATAATTATACGAGTTCAGGTTTAGGGGAGGGGAAATGCAAATTAATGAAGAACTTCAAAGTTAGGAGGGTAAAATAACATTTTCCCTAAATGTAAAAATGAGGTTTCACGTTCATGGAACCTTAAGAGTGTCATGATAATTTATCTAATTTGAAGTGATTTTCCTCATTATTTAACGATGTAGTTGCATTTAATCATTGTTAATATTTTCTTCCGTACTTGGTTAGGAAAATTTCCTCCAATCATATCTTTGATTGGTGTCTAAATTATGAACTGTAAACTTAATTAAATTTAAATGTGAGTGGTCTTCATATTTGTAACCCACCAATTAGAGGCATAGCATGTGATAAGGAAAATATGGCCCATTAGATAGTAATCTATGATGTAAGTATTATGGTGCATGGACAGAGAACCTTTACGGAGTTTGTGACAAATTTTAGGATTTCCAGTACACTTGTCATATTATTTCATTAAAGTTCATAAGTTAAAGAAAATCAAATTGTTGATGTTCTAGCGCAAGAAAAGAAAGTAATATTTTCTTGGAGCTTGAATTAAGCTAATAAAAATCTATTATGTCCGTTGTATAGATCTAATCTATTATGTCCGTTGTATAGATCTAAAATAGATATAGTGAATCTAATTTGTTAGAAAATGTAAAGTAATGCTCCAAAGCACTTTCATTGAGTGGCCACTATTTTAGATTCACTGCATCTATTTTAGATCATACATTAGACACTATTTATTTTATAAGCTTAATTCTAAGCTCTAAAAAATAATGGTTTCTTTTTCTGCGGGAGCACATCCGCGATTTGCTTTTCATTAACTTATTAATTTTAAGAAAAAATAATAATTTGGGACGCCAAAAGTAATAAATTTGATTATCAAACACTGATGTTCTTACTTCTTCTTTTTTTCAACTTTTGGCCCAAATGTTATCAATACTATTGGCTTTGCAGTTTTTTTTTTTTTTTTTTAATATTAGACAACTTATTATAATGATAAATAGTTTAATTATGGGATCTCTTGTTATGCTTGTCTTTAATTTTTCTCGAGGCAATCTGCAATTTTTAAAAGGAAGCTAGCAACACAAAATATGACATAGTTGAGAAATTAAGAAAAAAGGAGAAAACAAAAAGCAAAGTGAGTTAGGTGTCGATAAAGGCACATCAACTCCTCAAAGGCTCCCTCTCCATGCACCAAAATACTTACATTACAAAATATTGTCTAATAGGTAATGTTTTCCTTATTCCACGTCATACTTGATTGATGGGTTACAAGTTTGCAAAATACTCATATTTAATTTTATTTAAATTTACAGTTCATAACTTGGACACCTATCAAAGGTATGGTTAAGAATCATAAATGAAGAACTAGAGATTTGTTAAAGTGACCATTAAAAGCAAATAGCTGGGTAAAATTTCTATGTGAATGTGCTATGTTACTCACCTCATGTGAGGTTTACCCACTTTATGTGTGTGTGTGTGTGTGTGTGTGTGTGTGTGTGTGTTTGATATTTGATATTTATATATTTATTGACTTACATACTGAAGAAGGAAGAAAAGCAAATAAGAAGAAGGGACTGGTGCCATGAGACAAATTTGACCAGCTTTGAGCAAATTAAATGATCCTCTGTTGGAACGGTGGAGTTTGAACAGGTAATGCCGTGTCTCCGTCCAATTCTTCTATAATTTCCTGTTTCAATTTTGTTCAACTTGAATTTGTGACCTTTATTCCACAGCAAGTTTGACATAGTTATTGTCTCAAATGGATTACGTCTTCCCGAAGGCACAAGTTCAAGACGTGGAAAAGCTCGAGAAATTCAATGCTTTCAAGCACAGGAGATGGAGCACGAAGATGTGCTGCCAATTGATTGTTGCACAGTTTGGCTATGCTCTAAGAACTACATGCACGAGATGAATCTTCCAATAGGAAACTCATCGAGGTCCAAAGAAGCGAATGGAAAATGACCGAAACAGCCTATTCATGATCCACGACGCAATGGACAACCCTCTTTTCAACATCCTCACATGAATCGACGGCTAATGATGTTCGGAAAGGCGTCCGATAGAGGCACATAAATGAGAACACCAGTAACATCTTTCTTGGTTAACAAGTACCTCAATTATAAAATGATCATTCTATGCCTATCACCGATGAAGTCAACGAATTGAGAGATATTGTAACTGCGTATGCAGATGCGGATGAATCAATCTCCAAGACCTTTCTCGTTTCTATTATTGTTGGTAAACTTCCATCTCCATGGAAAGACTGCCAAAAGCTTTTAAGCATTAGAAAGAGTCTTTTGAGTTTGGATCGATCGCTTCAATGCATTTAAGTTGAAAGTTAGGCCAGAAATCATGATGTATTTGAAAACCAAGCAAAAAGTGAACAAAGTTCATGATGTTGAGGAACCGGCATCTAGTAATTTTAGTGAATTTTTGAACGAGACTTGCTTTCGGAGTGGCAAAATGGATCATGGGGCTCCCTTTTACTATGACGAAAGAAGAATGAAGCCAATTTGGCGGAGGACAATGACGTGGTTGCGATGATCATGGGGGTTCTCATGGCGAACGATGATGAAGGTTGGTGGATTGACTCCAGCGAAACTTGCAATGTTATTCCCCACAAGATGAAAAATATTTACGCTCTCTCGGGACAACCCTGTCAATGAGTCGCCTGATCCGTCAATATTAGGTTACCAAAAGTTAAGTTTCGTGCGAGTATTCTATCCCAAGGACAATGAATGAATTCAAGAAGTTTGATACAAGATTACGTGTGCATGTATGCCCTGTGAAGAGATGACATGTTGTTTCCAGGAGCCCATAATAGCACGAGGCAACAACTCTATCAATGATTTAGTGCATGGTACCAACTTAAATCGATATCTATTTGTAAGATTTAAGAGGATTTCGCTACTTGCAAAAAGATAGTTTTATGTTTTTCTTTGATACTTAACTTAATTTGATAAATTAGTAAATGTAGATTTTTGACATCCCAACATGTCGTTTATTCTGATTTCGCTCAACATAACATTGCCAAATTAATAGGTATAGATTCCCTCTTGAATGTGAAGTAGAACTCATCCATTTCCGATGGAATCAAGTGAGAGAACGGAGAATTGAACTTAATTGATTTGGTATGATATTAAGGAATGAAAAGTCGAATTCATGATAATTGAAGGTACTATATTAGAGGAGAAAATAGTAATTCCATCAAAAGAGTAATTTCATGATTACAAAATCTTTCCTACAGCCCAGTTAGACAAAATTCCTTTCCACTTATACTGTTGATTCGTGGGTTACAAGAATAGATCTCAAATTCAATTTTGATTAAATTTATATGCAGCTCATGTACATAATTTATAACCCACCAATAAGAGGTATGGTTGAAGAAATTCTGCCTTTATAAAATTGGCTCGTTGAGTGTATCAAATGTTGCATTGGTCTTTGATGGGTGGGCTTAAACGACCAACAAAAAATTTGATAAATGCAAACTTTGCAAATCAATTTTGCTGACTACCCTTTGAGATCAATAATCGTAACATCATCTCTTTGACGTAGACGAACTTAGAAACGACGGCATGGCAAAAAGCTGCTGCTATATAGGGATGCTGTACAATATTGTGTAGACCGAAAGAGAACTTCCCACGCAGGAACCTTATAAGCAGCCGTTGCTGCCTGCTATCCATTACGTTGAGTACGGTCGACTGATTCGGTTTTGGAGTTTGTGGTGGTGCTGTTGCAACCTGATGACAGTGGCCGTGGAGGAGCGGAGCAAAGTCAGCTGCTATGGAGTGCGGAAGAAGAAGAAAGACCAAAGCGCAAAAAGAACAAATATGTGACAGGCTGAGTTTAAAAAGAATGATGCGACACTTTCACCTAGTTAGACTTGTAATGCATTGCTAATAATTTTGTGACATGGTGCAGAAATCTCTCATAGGGCAAAATTTAATATGTTGAGATACTTATTAGGTAAAGATAAGTTTAGGTATCTAATGAATAAAAGTCCAAGCATTTGCAACATCATTATCTGAAAAATGACAGCAAGCGTACATGTTGTCCATCATAAACGAAATCAAGCTCACGAAGTTACCTTTTCTATTTCTTACATATGAAAAATCAAGCTCACCAAATTTTTCAATGAATGGATCATAAGAAAGTTTTTTTTTATTGGTCGGGTCATTAACATATGAATCAGTAATAGCAAATATGTCCAGAAGGGTGATGGATAGAGGTCCCCGGGGTGGGTTTTTTTTTTTTCGGGGGTGGAGAAAACGCAGTTAGCCGAGGAAGACCGGAAGGTAAAAGGAAAACCTAACAAGCCAGGTTCTAAGAGTAAGTCGGAGCAAGAAAATTTCGAAAGCTAAGTTAATTCGGACTTGTTCCAAGAGATGTTTTAGCCTCAGGTACCACTGATATAATTTAGTATCCAAAACTGGAAAAAGTCCTAAATCTACGGCTTCTCTTCCACCAAACGTATACTAGAATGAAATCCTGGTGAATGAGAAGGATCTCTTGAGACGACTGGGAAAGCACTGATCATAAGATGAGGAACATGAAGAGATTTCAAGTAAGGAAGAAGAATAACCCTATCAGAGCCATCCTCGGGGTTGTCCAAAAATTGAAGAGAGAGCTTGCCTTGCTCTTCCAACTCCTGAAGACCATCGAAGCCAACAATGTACGGCACTGGACGAGAGTTGAAGAAACTGAGAGCTTTGACAGTAGGTACTGTTGGAGTTGGAGGGAAAGAGAGCTATGGCTGAAATCTGGAATTTGAAACGAGAAAAATTTGGGAGAAGAGGTTGAAGACGATGGAGTATGCAAAAGATGAAGATGGAAAGGTGAAATCTATGCTCTGATGTCGAGGATGCGATCAACGTCCTCTTCTTTGTCATGGAAGCTGCTTTGCTTGCCGAAATATATTACCTAGCATCCCTTCACTCATTTCATGATCACCCCTTTCTTCTTTAATTCTTTTTTTTCTTCCTGCTGTTTGTCTTTGTCTGTTCTTGTTCCGTTGCAACAAATGGGAAAAAGAAAAGAGAATACTGTAAAGCGCCCCTGTTTTCCTTTCCTGCAGAATTGGAAGAGTAATGGACACTGACTATGGAATTCCATTATAATTCCATAAACAAGAACCTATATTGGCCATGGACGTCAAAATTCAAGACCCGTGTACAAGTTTAGAATGCCAAATAATGTGAATTAAACAAACTACGCTGTACTTCGGTACTTAATTAACTAATGCTAACAATCTCACGATGTGGACAAACGAATTTGATTTTACTATAAGGGCGTCCAGAAAAGACATTTGAATCGTCAACAAACAGCTTTTTGACATCTAGTCAGCAACTGTTCTAGCTTCCAAATACGTTCTCTCTTGAACAAAAGAATTTCGAATGGAAATCGTTGAATATTGACTTAGTTCATGCCCAGCCCTGATACTCCGCATGTACGCCCTCGGTTTCTAATGTTAAGATGTTCATAAGGAACTCGCTGTCAAGTGTCAATCTTACAAATCAGTAGTTGGATATATTATTCCATAATCTCATGCTTTTTGAATTGTCAAGAACAATTTTTACGAGTTGCCACCTTCATAAATTGCATCCATTCAACAAGCTGCTTCAGAAACTGAAAAAACTATCACTATAAACGCACATCTCGTGTCAATCGTCACTAATATTTTTGTCACATGGTGCATAAGTCTCTCAATGAGCAAAATTTAGAACGTTGAGATACTTGTTAGGCAAAGGTAAGTTTAGGTGTCATGATGAATAAAAGTTCAAGCAATTGCAATGTCATTATCTAAAAAATGATGCGCAAGTGAATACGTTATCCATTATGAACGATATCAAGCTCACAAGGTTACCTTTTCTATTTCCTGCATATTAAAATCAAGAGCACAAAATTTTTCGATGAATGGATCATGAGACCTCTATCTCATGAGCCTTCGCACCCTAAGGAGAGAAACCAGTAGTGGCAAATATGTCGAGGAGGGTGATCCATAGAGGCCCAATTAGCAGAGGAAGACCAGAAGGTAAAAGGAAAACCTAACGAGCCAGGTTCTAGGATTAAGTTCGAAGCAAGAAAATTCCAAAGCTAGGTCGATTCGGGCTCCTTCCCGGAGATGTATCATGTGAGGTTTTAGCCTTAGGTACCACTGATAGAATTTAGAGTCCAGAACTGGAACAAGACCTAAATCTACAACTTTTCTTCGACCAAACTTAAGTATGATTCGAGTTTGAGCGTTTGCTAAAATGTGATATTCGATGGACTCGCAAAGGAATTACGAAAGGAGGAAATAAAATTAAAAGGAGCAAGTTTCCTCATCCAATCCACGCCGAAGAAAGAAGCCTCTGCAGTGAAGCCCATTTGTTAAAGTGGTGGGCCCAAGGTCAAAAGTTTGACCGTGGGCACACACGCGCACTCAATATTACAGGGATGGGCTGATGGATAAATAAAAAGGGAAAGCTCTCTGCCTACATGTACACGTGAATCCAACGTTGGTGGGCCCAAGTCAACTATTTGACCATGGGCACATGATTTCCTTCTTTGGCTTGCGTGTGAAGTCGGTTTAAAAGAAAAGAAACCCTACGAAGCGGTAAAAAGACCTACGTATAAAAGGAGAAGCTGCATGCCACCGAAGAGTTGGTTGTTGATCGAAGCGCCGTTCTTATTTTGAGTGCCATGGTTTTTCTCGTTTGTGAGAGACGTCCGTAGGTGCTGGGTGCTTGGCTTTGGGTCTTCGTGTTATTCGTGCTGCGAAGCTTATTCGTGATTTACATCCAAGAAAATTGGTGTATTAGGTGTAATTGGGGCTTATGAAACACCGAGAGAATGTTTGAGTGACTTGAGTGTGTAATCTCCTTGTATCACTTGATCTATAGTGAAATTCGCTATTGCTCTCCCTGTGGACGTAAGTCTTTTTGACTGAACCACGTAAACCTGGTGTCCGATTTATTTTTCTTCTTTCGTCTATATTTTGTTCGATCGCTCGCCCCAATCGCAACAAGTGGTATCGAACTAGGTTTGGTTAAGTTGAAGCAAATCGATGGCGACTGAAGAAGTAAAAGTGAGAATCAACAAATTTGATGGGAATGATTTTAGTTTCTGGAAAATGCAGATTGAAGATTATCTTTACCAGATGAATCTGCACTTACCTTTATTTGGGGAGAAACCAGAGACGATGAAGCAAGCTGATTGGGATTTGCTGGATAGACGAGCTATGGCTGTTATTCGGCTAACGTTGGCTCGTAACGTCGCGTTTAACATCCCGAAGGAGAAGACCCTGGCGATTTGATGCAAGCCCACATCGATATGTATGAGAAGTCCTTTGCGATCAACAAGGTCTGTTTTGATGCGACGTCTGTTTAACTTGAAGATGAAAGAAGGTGCGTCAGTTGCAGATCATATCAATGAATTCAATGTGATTGTTAGTCAATTGAGTTTAGTTGAGATTGATTTTGAAGATGAGGTACGTGCTTTGATTCTATTATCCTCATTGCACGATAGTTGGAATACTACCGTTACTCGCTGTTAGTAATTCCTCTAGGTCAACAAGTTTGACGTTCGATGGGGTTTGAGATTTAATTCTGAGCGAGGATATTCGTAGAAGAGAATCTGGCGAATCTACTGCTCTAGTAGGTGAAAATAGAGGAAGATTTGTAACACGTGTGGGTAATGGTAGTACTAATATGAACAGACGTAGTCAATCTAGGACTGCTAATGTTGTCTGTTGGAGTTGTGGCAAGAGGGGGCATCTTAGAAGGATTGCCTTAAGATGAAGAATGAGAATGGTAAATGAATTATAGTTGATTCTGCAGATAATGTTGCAGCTGTAGCAGATAATGCTGATTATGTCTTGTTTGTCACTGATTATTCATCGTTTGATGGATGGATTATGGATTCTGGTTGTTCTTTTCATGTCACACCAAATAGAAATTTGTTTATCACTTATCAGTGCACGGGTAGTGATAAAGTCCAGTTAGGGAACAACGCTGAGTGCGATATTGTGGGTGTTAGTGATGTTAAAATCAGAATGCATGATGGAATTGTGAGGACATTGACTGGAGTAAGACATGTTCCAGAATTGAAAAAGAACTTAATTTCCTTGGGTGCCCTAGATTTAGCTGGTTGTAGGTATTCTTCAAAAGGTGGAGTTATGAAGATTGTTCGAGGTGCCCTGGTGATAATGAAAGGAATTAAGCACGATGGCCTATATAAACTTCAAGGTAAGACAATGATAAATTTCGCTGCGGAGACGTCGGATGCATCTGTTCAAGAGTCTATTGACTGCTCGAGGAAGACTTTGGTGTTTGTGCCAAGGCACAAGTTTGATGCTGGTGTCAGGATCTTGCAGTCAAGAGCTTTGATCGAGAGGGAGACTGCACTAATGCCAATAAATCATAACAATTTGCAGAATTGATGAACAGAACATTACTAGAGACGGCCCGGAAAATTATCTCTAGTGCTGGTATTGCTAAGAGAATCCTAGCTGGTGTGCTAAGTACGGTAAGCTACCCGGTGAATAGATCCCCATCAACTGCTATTGAATGGCAGACTCCTAAAGAAGTGTTGTCAGGTAACGTTGCTGATTATTCTATTCTTAGGCTGCGTTCGTTTCACGGAAAATGGGCCATCTCCGGAAAACATTTTCCCAGAAGTCATTTTCCAAGAAAATGGCTATATTTTCCGATGTTCGGCTAAAACTTAAATTTTAAGTGGAAAACATTTTCCACCGTTCGTTAACTAATTTAATTGTTTAGAAAAATTATCAAAAAATTAAATTTTAATATTTTTAATTGACCAAAGATATTTGTATTTTTAAAAAATACAATTTTTTATTATCTTCCACCGTTCATTTATTTTTTCTTTCTTTTTCTTTTTATTTTTTCCTTTTCTTTTCCTTCTCCTTCCTCCTTCCTCCGCCGCCGCACGCCCGATGATGGCCGATCGCCCGCGGCCAACCAAGATCCGATCGCCAGATCCGACGAGCTCGAGGCTCGGGCGATCTCGCCTAAGCTCGGCGGGAGGTTCGTCGGGCTCGGCGAGCCGTAAGCTCACGGCTCGCCAAACCTCTGGTGAGCTCGGGCGAGGCCCAAGCCCCACCCAGCTCGTCGGATCTGGCGAGGCCAGAGCTCCGCGCCAAGTTGACGAGGCTCCGCCTCGCCCGATCTGGCGAGGCCCGAGCTTGCCGAGCTCGGGCGAGCTAGGCTTCCACGGATCGGGCTAGGTGGAACCTCGCTGGCCCGGGGCCGAGCTCAAGCTGGCTCGCGACCGCGGTCGGTTGCCGGCCGCTTTTGGGGCCGGCCACCGGCCAAGCTAAGGAAGAAAGATGAAAAGGAAAGAAAGGAAAAAAAGAAGAAAAGATATAAGGCGAAGAAGTTATGGAAAATGTTTTCCACTTTTCCTTATGTTTAAAGGTAATTTTTACTATTGATGGAAAACATTTTCCTTAAATAGTTGATTTTCCGTGAAACGAACACCGAAAAATCTGGAAAACATTTTCCTGGAAGTTATTTTCTGTGAAACGAACGCAGCCTTAGAATGTTTGGTTGCCCATGTTATTTTCGAGTGAGTGATGGTAAGCTCGATGGGAGGGCAATGTGCATATTCCATGGCTATGCATAAGGTGAGCGGGGTGATCTGTTGTGGTGCCCAGATATAAATTCACCTGTTGACAGCCGAAAAGTTACCCTTGACAAGTCTCCGATAGTTCTGGCTAGGAGGGTTTGTGGCAATGTTAATACGGATCTAAACAGTGTTCAGCTTAAGGTGGAGTTGCAACCAGAAACTCCTGAGGTAGCGAGTACGAGTACTAGCAAAGTAATCAACACAGATGATGCTTGTAGCAAGGTGTAGCTTATAGAGCCAACGGTTGCTGTAACTGCTGATATTAACAAGGTATGTATTCGATCTCCTAACAGATATGAATGTAACAATGGTTTTACTTTATCTGCGGTTAAGGAGGTTGCGTTGGAAAATCCTTGCGGAGCAGTTAAAGGTGTATGTGGAGTTAGTATTCTGATGAGGTCCTCAGTTATGGCGAAGTTCAAGCGAAGCTTGGGCTTGGATAATATCTGTGGCGGTTGAGCCCGTCGGGAGCTATGGGAAAGTAGCGGCAGAATTTGAATTTTTACGAAACGATTGTGACTTAGCTCAAACATCGAGCCAATGTGGAGATTGTTAAATATGACTCGAGTTTAAGCGTTTGCTAAAATGTGATATTCGGTGGACTCGCGAAGGAATTACGAAAAGAGGAAATAAAATTAAAAGGAGCAAGTTACCTCATCCAATCCACGCCGAAGAAAGAAGCCTCTGCAGTGAAGCCCATTCATATGAAGCCCTGCATGTGAAGATTTGTTAAAGTGGTGAGCCCAAGGTCAAAAGTTTGACCGTGGGCACACACGCGCACTCAATATTACAGGGATGGGCTGATGGATAAATAAAAAGGGAAAGCTCTCTGCCTACATGTACGCGTGAATCCGACGTTGGTGGGCCCAGGTCAACTATTTGACCATGGGCACATGATTTCCTTCTTTGGCGTGCGCGTGAAGTTGGTTTAAAAGAAAAGAAACCCTACGAAGAGGTAAAAAGACCTACGTATAAAAGGAGAAGCTGCATGCCACCGAAGAGTTGGTTGTTGATCGAAGCGCCGTTCTTATTTTGAGTGCCATGGTTTTCTCTGTTTGTGAGAGACGTCCGTAGGTGCTGGGTGCTTGGCTTTGGGTCTTCGTGTTATTCGTGCTGCGAAGCTTATTCGTGATTTACATTCAAGAAAATTAGTGTATTGGGTGTAATTGGGGCTTGGGAAACACCGAGTGTTTGAGTGACTTGAGTGTGTAATCTCCTTGTATCGCTTGATCTATAGTGAAATTCGTTGTTGCTCTCCCTGTGGACATAAGTCTTTACGACTGAACCACGTAAACCTGGTGTTCGATTTATTTTTCTTCTTTTGTCTATATTTTGTTTGATCGCCCCAATCGCAACACAAACATATGCTAGAATGGAATCCTGGTGAATGGAAAGGATCTCTTGAGACTGACTGGGAAAGCACTGATCATAAGATGAGGAACATGAAGAGATTTGAAGTAAGGAAGAAGAATAACCTGATCAGAGCCATCCTCGGGGTCGTCCCAAAATTGAAAGAGAGATTGCCTTACTCTTCCAACTCCTGAAGACCATCGAAGCCAACAATGTACGTCTCGGGACAATTGTTGAATAAACTGGGAGCATTGACAGTTGGGACTGTTGGAGTTGGAGGAGAGAGAGAACTATGGTTGAAATCTGGAATTTGAAATGAGAAAATTTTTCAAGCATAGGTTGAAGAAGATGGATTATGCAAAGGATGAATATACGAAGTCGAGGATGCCATGGACGTCCTCTCTCTTGTCATGGAAGCAGCTTTGCTTGCCAAACGACACCTCCACGGGCCTGAATCTCTGTCCATGTTCAATGAGTATATTACCTCCATCCCTTCACTCACTTCATGACCACCCCTTTCTTCTTTGATTATTTTTTTTTTCTTTTGGTGGGTTAGTTTGGTGTGAAGTAAATTTTCTCAGCCGTCGAGGGGGATTCTTGTTGTTTGTGATTCTGTTCAAATAGTACGAGTGTAAATGGGAAGTTTCAGTAGAAGTTCTCGAGAAGCAAGAGCTGAAGAAGCACCCTTGATTGGCTAGTCGTATAAATTTAGGCGTACTTGTACTTTTATGTGCTTCTACTATCTGTAATCCGCAAAATGCTTTACTGGAGCAGTCGCAAGTTCTCGGAGGCATAAAAGAACTGCTAAAGTTTCCCTCAGTGAGCTAGTTTGTATGTGGATAATCTTAATTTTCATCAGAAAGTGACTGCTCTTGTTTATGAGAGTCATGACCATCATAAAAGTTTCAGCGATATTGCTAAGTCTTGTCTACTTAGAAAGATGAATCGAGTGCCCACCATTACCAATGTCAACTGTAGGAAATGTAAAAAATATGATGTTTTTGACTGGCCACTTCTCCGATTGTATGGAAAGGTCTAGGCTTAAGCTAGGGAAAAATGGAGTATTTGCTAATCAAATTATATGCAAGTGAAAAGATTTCTTTTTCTGTTTTCAACTTGTACGAGAAACTTTTGGGGTAAGCATGTGGAAAGAAATAAGTACCTAAAAGTTCAAATAGACATTAGAAGGAAAATTTTTAGAAGATGTTGTATTGGATCAAGTGAAACGGATTATTTTTACTTGAAAGCAAGTGCGTAGTAGAACACATAAAAGGACCAAATTCAAAGTTAAGTTTACTAAACTTCCACTTGGTATTTCGTTTTTTTCCCCCATTATAGCATTTTTCAGTAGATCCCTCGTCAAAAGGTAACCAAGATTGAGTTAGTACTATTAGGATGAATGACCTGACAAATGTTCCCATATGGTATTGTTCCTTTTTGTTGGAGAAATCCTCTTGAAGTATTTTGAAGCTGACAAAATGTTTCCATCAGTCTAGTCTGAAGGTTTGCAGTCTTTGCTATTTAAAGTCTGAAGACCTCTGGACAGCCAGACTCAAGACTCAAAGTCTATCCTCATTGACAGTCTTTAATCCATTGAAGAAAGGTTATCCAGAACTGGATGTTCTATTAAGGGCTTGACCTTATCAATCGGAGAAGATCTCGTGGCTGGAAAAGACTCAACTGAATTCTTCGATTGATTGTGATTGACTCGAAGATTAAGGAATCGATGATTGCCTAAATATTCTCGGAAGGTTCTACTTATGGAAACCGAGATCCTGATTGTATGGGCGAATAGGATTGATAGGCTATCGACACGTTCCTTTAATAGCCAGAATGATCTTCCTAATTGATTCCGTCCAACGAGTAGATTGGAGGAATTCCTTTGGTAAGTGCCAATGGGTATGATGGCATAAAGGAGTATATAAGGAAGACGTTCTAAGTTGTTAAGGAGTGCGCGATAGAAGAATTTCAAAGTCTGAAGCTCCCTGTTGTTTAGACAATTTCTTTGAGTGAATACTTGTATACAAAAGAGAGTCTATATTCGTGAGAAACCTTGAGGAGGTGTGATAGAACATCTATACTGTGGAATTAAGGAAAAGATGAGCTGTAACTTCTCTTTTGTTCATAGTGAAATCCAGCTGGTGGGCTGTCAGTGCGGAAGAGTGGACGTAGGCTTGGAATAAGCCGAACCACTATAAACCCTGTGTTCAATCTTCTCTTCCTTACTCTCTTTACTTTGATCGTAAATCATTTTGTGAACTATTTTCTATCGGCTGCTTAGAATCGCTTCCGTATCTCGATAAATTGTTTGTGCACCTATTCACCCCCTTCTAGGTGCTTATACTAGCTATCTCAATTGGTATCGAGCTCGTATACTCACTTTGTTTGAAGTGTTTTACTTCGAGTAAAAGATCCATGGCTAGTATGTTGGCTCCGGGTGGTAGAAGGACAAAGCAACACCCGGACCGCCTTACTTTGATGGAAATGACTACAACATATGGAAGAACAAGATGAAGGCGTTCTTAAGATCAAAGGATCCTCTGGAATGGGACGTTGTAGAAAAAGGAATCATTCCTAAAGCTGCATCTGTCTCAGAAAGAGGAAAGGACACTGTTGAGTTTAGCGAAATGAGTCAGGAGGAGATAATCAAGAGACAAGCTCTTGATGCAAAAGCAATTTACTCTTTATATTGTGCTTTATCACCCACTGAATATAACAGAATATCTTCTTGTGATACAGCCAAAGAAGTTTGGGATAGATTACACATTACCTATGAAGGAACCAATCGAGTGAAAGAGACAAGAATCAACATTCTTCTCGGTCAATACGAAGCCTTCAGAATGAAACCAGGAGAATCTATAACTGACATATTTAGTCGTTTTACAGAAATCGTGAATGGTCCGATCCCATGAAAGTAAACAAGTTACTGCATGGACTCTCCAAGGATTGGAATTACATTAAAACCTCAATCAGAGAGACTCAAAGAATCATGCCACTATCTGTCGATGAGCTGGTTGGGACCCTTCAGTCTTATGAAGTGGAAAGAATCAATGAAGACGAAGATCCTAAAGGTAAGAAATCAATTGCATTAAAATCTAATGATGATTCTGATGTAACAGATTCTGAAGATGACATGAATGATGAAGAACTTGCTCTCATGATAAGAAGATTCAGAAAGCTGAATAGAAAAGGAAGCAGATTCAATTCAAGGAAACAAAGTTTTCAAAAGCAACAGACCAAGTCTGCTGAAGATGATGAATCAAACACAGATGTAGTCTGCTTTGAATGCAAGAAAAAGGGACACATCAGACCCAACTGTCCTCTTCTGAGGAAGAAGAAAGGAAAAACTGAAAGGTATCGAAAGGCTCTCAAAGCTAAAACTTGGAGTGATACAGAGTGTGAAGATAATGATGATGATTATGCTAACATATGTCTAATGGCACAATCAGACTCAGAATCAAACTCCGAGACTGATTCAGACTCAAAAAGTGAATTCGAGGTAAGTAATTTCAAAATCCCTATTAAAGTTTCAAAATACATTGATGAATTATGTTTTAGTCTTAAGACTTCTCTTAAAAGAATTTCTGAACTCAAAAAGGAAAATTCTGCTTTAAAACAACAAGAGAATGTTTTGAAAGAAAAAGTGAAATGCTTAGACCGGGATGTTTCTTCTCTCAAAGAAAGTGAAGATAATCTTTTGAAAGAAAATGCATTTTTGAAAAATGATATTTCAAATATTTCCAAAAATTTTTCTCTAGGATCTGAAAAACTGGAGAAAATACTTTTTATTCAAAGACCTTATTTCAATAAATTTGGTTTAGGAATGACTACTTTTGAAACCATTCATTTAATCGATTTTCCTAAAGTAAAAGAAAGAATTAAACATAGACCAACAAGGAATGCTTACAAAAATCACTTTGAAATGACCTTTGTAAAACCAAAGTAGATTGCAATGCTCTTAGATGTTCAAAATGCAATAGTGCAGATCATTTTGAGAAAGAATGTCCTATGGCTTGGAGACCTGTCAATAAAGTCTGGGCAAAAACCGTATATCAGACTAACTCAAAAGGACCTAAGAAAATATGGGTATCAAAGAAAGTTTGAGTTTTTTTTTAAATGCAGGTTACTATCAAGAAAAATGTGAAATGGTACCTAGATAGTGGATGCTCGAGACACATGACAGGAGATTCAAATTGTTTCATAAAGCTTGTTCAAGTGAATGGAGGAAAAGTCTCATTTGGAGGAAACAGCAAAGGAAAAATAGTGGAATTTGGAACTGTAATGATTGGGAACCTCACAATAAGCAATGTTTCTTTAGTTGAATGGCTCAATTACAATCTGCTTAGTATCAGTCAACTTTGTGATGCCGGTTTCAAAATCAACTTTCAAGAGGGTATTTGTTCAGGAACTAGTAAAGACTCTACTCAGTCTTTCATGGGTCGAAGACATGGAAATATCTACCTCTTAGACGTGAAACTAGATGAATCGCAATGTCTAATCTCAATTCAAGACGAAGCGAACTTATGGCACAAAAAGCTTGGGCATATCAACATGAAGCGAGATAGCCAAAATCTCAGCAAAGAAGCTTGTTCGCGGTCTACCTAATTTATCATACCAAAAGTCTGATCTATGTACACCATGTATATTGGGAAAACAGGTAAGAAATTCCTTTAAGCCAATAAATTATGTTTCCACTAACCGTGTACTGCAGCTCTTGCATATGGATCTCTTCGGACCAACAAGAACGCAGAGCATTGGAGGTAAGAAATATTGCCTAGTAATTGTGGATGATTACTCGCGATTTACTTGGGTATATTTCTTAACAAGTAAGTCTGAAACTTTCTCTTACTTTGAAAAATTTGCTGAGAAGGTTCAAAATGAAAAGGGGTATGTTATTTCAAGCATAAAAACAGACCATGGAGGTGAATTTGAAAATCAAGATTTTGCTAAATTTTGTGACGAATCTGGTTTACAAAGCATTTGTTTTATTCTCCATATACTCCAGAGCAAAATGGAGTTGTGGAAAGGAAGAATAGATCTCTTCAAGAAATGGCAAGAACTCTCTTAATTGAAAGCAATATTTCTTTACGGTTTTGGGCTGAAGCAGTTTCAACATCATGTTATATCATCAATAGAGTTTTTCTAAGGCTTATTCTAGAAAAAACCCCCTATGAATTATTCAAAGAAAAGAAGCCCATTGTTTCATATTTTCATGTATTTGGATGCAAATGTTTCATATTGAAAAATGCAAATGATCGAGTTGATAAGTTTGAAGAAAAGTTAGTTGAAGGCATCTTCCTTGAATATTCAACCACAAGCAAAGCGTACAGAGTCTACAACAAGAAGACTCAAACAGTGGAAGAATCAATGAATGTCAAATTCAAAGATTCTATAAAAAATGAATCTATTCAGACTCATTCTGAAGAGACTGAATCTACTCTAGACTCTACAAAGTCTAATTCTCAAGAAGAAGCTCAGACTTTGAAGGACCAGCAACAAGTGGCTGTTGAAGATTCTGGTGAAGGAAGTGACCATCAATCTGATAAATTAACCAGCAACTGGAAACATAAGTCCAGTCATCCCAAAGATCTTATTATTGGCGACATCAATGAAGGAATCCGCACAAGATCCAAAAGGCAAGAAGAGTCTAGTGTTGTGGCTCTTATTTCTGAAATAGAACCTGTGAGAGCATAGAAGAAGCTTTATCCGATGAAAGCCGGATTGAAGCTATGCAAGAATAACTCAGACAATTCGAGTTAATGATGTCTGGGAGCTGACTCCTAAACCAAAAGGTAAATCAATTGTTGGAGCTAAATAGGTTTTCAGGAACAAGATGGATGAGAAAGGAAAAGTCATAAGAAACAAGGCTAGACTCGTGGCCAAGGGATACACACAAGAAGAAGGGATCGACTATGACGAGACTTATGCACCGATAGCAAGGTTAGAAGCAATTCGTTTATTACTTGCATTTACTTGTCATAAAAATTTCAGGTTATTTCAAATGGACGTCAAAAGTGCTTTCCTAAACGGTTTCATCCGTGAGGAAGTCTATGTGGAACAACCACCAGGGTTTAAAGACCCAAAGAAACCAGACTCAGTATTCAGACTCAAAAAGGCCTTGTACGGCTTAAAGCAAGCACCTCAAGCTTCGTACGACAGATTAAGTAAGTTTTTAATTCGAAATGGATTTGTTAAAGGTAAAGTAGACACTTCCATTTTTATTAAAAGAGAAAGCAAAAGCTTTTTACTTGTTCAAATATATGTGGATGATATTATTTTTGGATCTTCTAATGAAAGCTTGTGCAAGAAATTCTCTAAGACTATGCAGGATGAATTTGAAATGAGCATGATGGGTGAGTTAACCTTCTTTCTCGGGCTCCAAGTGAAACAACTGGAGGAAGGAACTTTCATTCACCAAGAAAAGTATGCAAATGATCTTGTCAAAAAGTTTGGACTGGAAAATTGCAAAAAGGCTGACATACCAATGTCAAGTTCCTTGAAGATAGACAAAGATGAAGGAGGAAAGAAAGTCAACCAAAAGCTATACAGGAGTATCATCGGATCACTTCTTTATCTTACTGCCTCTAGACGACATTCGTTTAGTGTTTGCATTTGTGTCGATTTCAATCGGACCCAAAAGAATTTCATTTGAATCTTTGCGAAGCGTATTATCAAGTATATTTCATCAACATCAAGCTTTGGTCTCTAGTATCCAAAAATGGGAGACTTTACTCTTCTTGGATATTCAGACGTTGACCTTCTTTGGATGCGAGAGTCGATAGAAAGAGCACCTCGGGTACTTGTCAACTACTTGGAGGCAGGACAGTGTCTTGGTTTTCAAGAAAGCAAAGTACAGTAGCTCTCTCTACGGCAGAAGCATAGTATATAGCTCTCGGAAGTTGTTGTTTACAAATTCTGTGGATAAAACAACAGCTAAGAGACTTTGGAATTGAAGACTCATGCACAGAGATTAATTGCGACAACACCAGCGCTATCAACCTCACCAAAAATCCAATTCTCCACTCAAGAGCAAAGCATATAGAGATTCGACATCACTTTGTTAGAGACCATGTTCAAAATGGAGATGTTTCAATTCAATTTGTTGACTCAAAGAATCAAGCGGCGGATATATTCACAAAGCCTTTGGAGAAAAATCAATTTGAGTCTATCCATACCAGACTCAACATTTTGAGGTATGAGGAAATCAAAGTTTAAAGACTTTCAGACTCAGACATACAAGACTTTAAGTTAGTTTTGGTACGACCGTCGACTGTAAGTTAGTCTCTCTTTCTCTCTCTCTCGAATCTTATCTTGAAGAGGTACGATCGTCAGACTGTGTTTAGATTGTTGCTATATTTAATCGATGAAATTACTGCATCGTTTCATTTTCAAAAAAAAGGAAGTTATTTTTTAAATGACTATTTTCGCGGAAAAATACAGTTATGTTGAAATGTGACGCTTCGTTTATCTTTCTTTTAAACCGATCGTGTACCGTTGATTACTCTTCACTTCACTCTCAAAACCCTAGAAAGCATGGATCCTCCATTCCCGTTTTCTTCCCCTATTTAATCTTCGAAAAAGTTGTCATCTTTCTTGGGAAAGTCAAGCAAGGAATCTTCCAAAAATTAAGAAAGATGTCGTCTTCAAGAAAGTCTTCGAGAATCGCAAGCAGGGGACCACGTCGAATGAGTAAGGGGCCTACGCACTTTGATCTCACTGAAGAAGATGTGGCTCCAGAACAGCAATCGAGCCCACAACATTCTTAGCAGCATCACTCTCCTCCATCTAGCCCTCAAGGCGTTGATCATCAACAAGATGACGAAATCATCGAGGATGCGAGACTCGTAAGAGTTCAAAAGCCCGCTTCTATTTATAAGTTGTATCGTGCCTTAAAAGCAACGCGTACTCCCTTGAAATATGTCGATGATTTTATTAAAGAGAAAGGGTATGGAAATGAATACATCTTTCTGTGAAGAATGGAAAGTTTGGGAATTGCTCATAAAGGGCTGGCCGAGGAAACTTGCGAACATCCCGAGTGATCCTCGTGATTGGGGACCGAATCCTGTAGATGGGAATGATGATGACAAATTGTACAGTCAATTTCAACCGAGAATGGGTATTGCGGTTGAAAGTCGAGGAAAAAGAGGAGATTTGTTCAGATCGAAGGAACAAAAGGATTTGTACTCGAAATTGTTGAAGCGTGGGGTAATAAACCCTAGGAGTGTGAATTTTGATTTTCTGGATCTTTGTAAATGTGAACTTGAGGGAAAAGCTCGGTTATCTTCAACTTGAAAAGTTCTGCTCCAACACTATAGAGGCATGTGCTGAACTAACCGCATATTTCTATTCAAATCTTAGCTTTTTAGATGCGAATAGATTTTCCTTCAGTGTCAAAGATCAAGACTATGTTGTGGATATGGATATACTGGCAGATGTGTTGGGAGTCGAGAGGGGAAGATATCAACCGATCAAAGTTTCTATTGCTGGTGCTACATTGGAACTTGTCAAGGACAGGAGAACAGAGGAAAAGATTTCCTACTTAAGGATGAGTGCATTCAACATCTTGCTTCACAAGATTGTGATCAATTGCCTTCGACCAAAATCAACTTCCAAGACTGATGTTTCAAGTTCAGAGGCAAAGCTGATGTATGCCATTCTCACTGGGAAAAGGTTTTCTCTTCCTCACACTCTTATGTTCCACATGTATAGAGCCATGATGAAGGACAAATGCCAACTTCCTTACCCAAGTCTTGTGACGAAGTTATTCAGACATCTGAATATTCAGCCTCCGCAAATCTTTTGTGTTCGATCATGCGATCATATGGTGGTAGGACTGAAAATGGTGACCAAGATGCATCTGAAGGAATTGAACAAGGCGTTGGAGAAATTCAAGGAGAAGACTCCACTCAAAGCTCATCAACCCTCTTCTTCATCAAAGCGGAAAGGAAATGAGCCCTTGGTTGCTTCAAAACCGAAAAGAAGAGCTCTTATTGTTGAAGATGAAGATGATGATGCAAATCTCACCATCTCTGCAATAGCTTTGAAGAACTTAAGTCGTCCTGTTCTAGGAAAAGAATCGGAACAAATGGCGAAAGAAGTAGAGGAGAAGGAAGCAAAGGAGAAGGAAGAAGAAGAAAGAGAAGCTGAGAAGGAAAGAGTTGAGACAAAAGAAGAAAGAGGAGAGGAAGGAGAACCTGACGAACACTCTTCTTCACCTGTAGGCATGGAAACAGGGGGAGATCAAGAGAAAAGAGGGAAGTCCTCATATCCTGACGTAAGTGAATGAGTCAGTCGCTCACCTGCAGACCCAGAGGATGTTTATGCCTCTCAATTTCCAGAAGAAGGTCATGAAATTTCATCGCCAAACCTGCGAGATTATGCTGATCTACCATCGTCTACATTTACTCCATCAGATCGAGCCGAAGCAAGTACTCGGGACCGATAATGCAGCAGATTTTCGCAGAATCATGGATATTCTCTTGGAGATGTGAGGTCAAATTTATGCCTTGGGATGCGAGGTTCAAAACTTGCAAACTGCGTGTCAAGTTTCTTCATGTTCATTGAATGATAAAATCCAAGCCCTCACTGTTCAGACTCAGGCCAATGCCAAGGGTGAGGAGATCACACACTGAAGGAAGACTTGAAAATTTGGAAGGCATCGTTCGATCTATGGGAGATTTCCAGCTTGTCCGCGTTCCCAAGCAATCTTGACTTCATTCCATTTTCATCTCAACCTTTTTAATGCTGACAAAAAGGGGGAGAGATGCAAGATTTGAACATTTTAACTTTTAATCGTGTGGTTGGTGTGTTGGACTGATTGTTGGATTTTGTGGATTGTTTTACTTTGTTTTTGTGTCTGAACTGAACTAGACTTGGACTTGACTGCTTTTATTAACTATCATTGGTATCTTATGGATGGCTTTATCACTTATTAGACTATTTTCTGTGGTTGCAGATTCTAGTGTTATTTATTTAGCCATTTATCTCTATAAGATATGCATATGTGTTTGAGAAATGTTTTGCAGGTCAAAGTTGTCCAAATCTGCAAGAAAGTTTTGTCACCATAAAAAAGGGGGAGATTGTTGGAGAAATCCTCTTGAAGTATTTTGAAGCTGACAAAACGTTTTCATCGAGTCTAGTCCGAAGGTTTGCGTCTTTGCTATTTAAAGTCCGAAGACCTCGGACAGCCGGACTCAAGACTCAAAGTCTATCCTCATTGTGATCTTTAATCCGTTGAAGAAAGGTTACCCAGAACTGGATGTTTTGTTAAGGGCTTGACCTTATCAACTGGAGAAGATCTCGTGGCTGGAAAAGACTCAACCGAATTCTTCGATTGATTGTGATTGACTCGAAGATTAAGGAATCGATGATTGCCTAAATATTATCGGAAGGTTCTACTTATGGAAACCGAGATCCCGATTGTATGGGCGAACATGATTGATGGGCTATCGACACGTTCCTTTAATAGTCAGAATGATCTTCCTAATTGATTCCGTCCAACGGGTAGATTGGAGGAATTCCTTTGGTAAGTGCCAACGGGTATGATGGCATAAATGAGTATATAAGGAAGACGTTCTAAGTTGTTAAGGAGTGCGCGATAGAAGAATTCCAAAGTCTGAAGCTCCCTGTTGTTTAGACAATTTCTTTGAGCGAATACTTGTATACAAAAGAGAGTCTATATTCGTGAGAAACCTTGAGGAGGTGTGATAGAACATCTATACTGTGGAATCAAGGAAAAGATGAGCTGTAACTTCTCTTTTGTTCATAGTGAAATCCAGCCGGTGGGTTGTCAGTGCGGAAGAGTGGACGTAGGCTTGGAATAAGCCGAACCACTATAAGTCCTGTGTTCAATCTTCTCTTCCTTACTCTCTTTACTTTGATCGTAAATCATTTTGTGAACTATTTTCTATCGGCTGCTTAGAATCGCTTCCGTATCTCGATAAATTGTTTATGCACCTATTCACCCCCCTCTAGGTGCTTATACTAGCTATCTCACTTTCTATATCATTCTGTGATTTGATGGGTCTTCGAAGTTGTATGACAAAAGATGATCGATCGTAACAAGGCCCATTGCATTCCTTTCGTCAGTATTTATTTAGTGTTGATGCAGCCCGTTCCTGGGCATCCAGGTGAGGACGACTTTGTCATTAATGATATTTCTATTGGAATTATCCTAGTTGGCTGATGTGTACGTGTCATATCCATAAGAAGGCTTAAGCCATCTTTCATTGCACTCCTTGTGAATGGGTGGCCATAGATTTTGGTTCATATCATTGTGGGTCTTTATTGGGTGGTGGAAGCTTCAGTTTGGGAAGAAGGATTATTAAATGTGCTGGAAGGAAAAATATTGTGCAGAGAGGATAAGAAGCCATTTAATTAGTTCCATTTCTTGTTATTGTACTTCTCTAAGGGGCGTGGCTTGTCGAAGAGCACATCACACTATCTTTGGCAATCTTAACCTAACTTTATTAATTGATGGCTCTCAATGGCCATCATTTGGAGGATCAATTCTATTGTCGAGTCTTTTGGGATCTTGTCGATCTTCTTCTTGTATAAATTTTTATCGTGTTGTTGTATCTCCTTTCTCAATATGGTTCTTACTTGGAAGATTTCGCAGTTGACTAACTTGTAGTGATCCATTGTCTGCAATTGCATTGACATAAAGCTCTACGTGAGCTGGACAACAGAAAAGTTACTAAGAAAAGGAGAGATTTTTTGGTCAAAGTGGAACCGCACATTCCGTATTTTCATTGCTTTAAATCTCTACATATACAGAAACTCAAGAGAGCATGTTTGATTAATAGGCCATCACTTCCTTAAATTGTGCGGGTTTATTCAAGGAGTAAACTGTGCAAACGCAAGCCCATGTTAATTAAAATTTAGGCTGCCTGTTCTTATAGAATTTTGACTATTGTTTTCCACATTTTTTCCCTCATGTGTAATGAAAGAATTTGTAGTTTATTGGGAAAGTTTGTCATTTTACTGCAAAGACTGCTATCTTGGGTGTCATAACTGCCGTCAATGAACACATAATTGATACCGCCGCATCTCAGATCCACACTTGTCATCCTGAGCCTTCTACATTTCCTTATTCGTTATGCATATCTGCATTGCAGGACTTGGAAACACTCGTTGAAGTTGTTGCACAACATTACTATGGTGATACCAAGAAGTGGAACTTCATTGCCACTACAGAGGCTATTAAGTGAGTTTAGATGATGTTAGCTGACTTTTCATGTAGCCATAGTTTGTGTAGTTTCCTGATGTTCTAGTAGTCTGTTTGAACCAGGTATTTGGTTAGGTTAGCCATGTTTCGGAATAATGGCTATATGATGCTTCTACAGGGCGGAGAGATTCCAAATTCTGAGAAGGCATCAGAAGTTTCCTCCTCACAGTCCAGACCTGGAGATTCCAGAAAACCTGGATTTTATAGTGGGCCTGGTTCTTTCAAGAATAGCTTTGGGTAGAATGGGTGGAATCTGGAAGGAAGAGCACTGTCAGCGTTAAGCAGATTTGGAGAGAATGTCAGAATGGTTTCTGACCCACCGTGGTTGTGCAGGGTGCAGCAACAGAATGCTATTGTGGAATCTCTCGGTAGGTGTGTCGGGAGGTTGTTAGTTGAACCCTGGTAAAGTTGTATGATGTACTTTCGCTGATGCATTTTGTTTTATGACACCTCCAAAGGTAGAGAAATCAACATTGTCATCTATTTTGTCCGAGAAGGGCGTTCATGGGTCTTTATTTCTCATGGGGGAGATCCTATTTATCGCAAGGCCACTAATCTATGTTTTGTTTATTAGAAAGTATGGAACTCGGTCCTGGACTCCTTGGTTTCTTACGCTGGCCATGGATGTGGTTGGCGTTGGCATCTTTCCTCAAGTTACTTTGTCTGCGTGGGGTAGTAAAGACCACAAGTTTCAGGACACCACTTCAGAAAAAGATGAGGTTAGAGTCTAAATATGTATTCGCTCATTTGATTTTGTCCATTTAGCATGCATGCCCTGGCTTGTATCACAATGCTTTTGGACTGGCCTTTCTTCAGCCATCTAATGTCCAGATTAATGATTCTCTCATGACGTGTCAACTTATGTTCTTTTTCCCCGTAAGTAGTTGAAAAGAAGAAAGCTACTCTGGGCACCCTACCTCATGAGAGATCCATTTTTAAGCAAATACACAAGGTACACTTATAGCTACTAGAAATTATATCCAGTGTGAAGTTTACATTTCTGGGATTAATTTCCTCATGGTAAATCATGTTCCTTCTCTGATATTTCAGGGAAAGGCTCGACAAAGCAGAGTAAATTGTCGGAGCCTGTTCCCCTTTTTGGGGCTCTTACAGGTGTTCCTATGTGTCCATTTTGCTTCTATTTTTTACGTTGGCTAAGATAAGGCTACTTATCATGGGCAATTGTGCTCATTCCTTTATGTTTACTCATGCAGCAAAAGTCATAGAGCTGATTGTGGGAGCCCAAACACGGTATACGTACATGTCGGGCTCATAAGAGTGAAGCCTTAGAAAGCTGGTCTACACATGGAGCTGCCACGCCTCCCAGAAACAGAATACACGGACTGTATCCACTATCCTCATGAGTTACTAGAAGTTGAGGGACGACGTCTTGGCAATGAAAATTGACATTTTGATTTTTTGGAAAATAACGCAATAACTGGTGAAGTTCTGCTGCAGATCCCCAATTGCACACTGGTTTCTTGGTTTTGTTGGAAATAGATTTTGCTTCTAGCTTGGATTGCATCTGGAAGGAAGTTCTCATTGTGCAGACTTCACTTCAGAGTTGGGGTTCGATCTTGTTCAATTTTCGTGGGGGGTTGAGGAAGAAAATCTGAAGCTGATTTTTCCAGACGGGATTGATTTGATGGATATTCTGCCCTCGGTCAAATTCGACACGCGAGTCTCATCAAGAATCCAAAATAGCCAAGGAAACTTGTGAAGAGAATGTAGCAGTGTATCAAAAATATGTTAATGACTTACCATGAAAAGAATTCTTAAATTCTTAAGGGATTGAGATAACTGAAGTACTGAAGTTGGGGGGTTTCTTGAAGAGTACAACATAGCATCCTCATGGATAAAATGTAATCAAAAGTATCTGCGTAGACGAATAAACATAACCAAATAGATGTCAAGGAGGAAGCAAATCATCTTCGAACTCAATACTTCGAGAAGATTACAACTCAAATTTGCTAGTGATAGTCGTTATCTAGGATCAACAATCTTACTTGATGGCTACAACACGTAATGTTCTTAGAAGGCATTCCGATGACTTTTTCGCATTATCAAGAGAGTGATTTTTCCGAAGCATCATGCCATCCTCCTCCATTAGCTTCCCCTGGTGCTTGAATCACGCAAGAGAAGGAAAACACTACGCTGTTGTCGTGGAAAATGATTAAATTCGACCTAATTATTTTATGCAAAGGGAAAGTAGACAAAACGAAAATAATCATGATCAACTATAAACATTTTTAGTTGGGGAAAATTTTTAATGATAGAAGAAATTTGTAACTTACTGATTCTATAGAAATATTTGTAATTCTATTGTAGTGCACGCTCGTATATTTTGAAAAAAAAAGAAAAAAACGATCACTAACTAATTTATCGGTGCGTTGGAAAAATCATTTTTTAGTTCGTGTTTTACTAACCACACCTGTATCATGATGTCCGCAGAAGAGATGGCTAAAAACAATCGCCGTAGCCAGAGTCCTCGACTTTGATCTTTTCCAGCGGGTGCTTCGCCCTCGCTTGAAACCCTTCCCCCATCCTCGGTGAAGAGCGTGCCATCGCCAGAGACGATTCCAGCAGCGACTCGACCGAGAGGGGAACTTCACGGCGTCGCTCACTGTACCTCTTGGAGACAGCCCATGTACAGGGAGCTTCACCAGATTCAAGTACTTTGTGCAACCCGTCCTTCAAAAGCCCCTTTGAACAAGAATCGTGGATGAATAAGCTCTCAGCAATTTTCACCACACAAAAAGACTCACGCCGTTTGTTCCTTCTTGTCGTGCTTCTTCGAAGCATCATCGCCCCCCGGAGGCGCTAATTGGACTTACCTGGATTTCACCGCCAAGAATGACGTTGCTGCGTGCGCTGTTTTCGAACTCGATCTCCTCTGCTTTCTTAACTTTGACGTTATGGGCGGTACTGTTGGTGTTTCATAAATCATGTATAGGTAAAATTAACAAAATGAACACAGCAAAAACAAAAAAAAAATATTTTATATATGATTCTCCGAAAGCATTGTTCGTGCGTTTTAATAAAAAATCTGAATATAAAAAGAGAGTTAAACGAATTATCTCTCGAAGCGCGCTTTATACAAATTGATTAAGATGTTCTACAATTCGAGTCCACAAACGTCGGATTTCTAGTTCAGACACACTAACAATAGACGTCAAATGAAAGAGAGAACTTTCAGATAATCACCACTATGATTATGCTAGCAATCTCATGGAGACAATCCGCCTTGTCCTTGATATTTTAGTCACGGCTTAGATGAGAGAAAATCTTTTCTTTCTTGCATCTTGAAGACAACCCAAGAACACACACCCTTTTCTCTATTTTCAGGAGCACCTTTTTCTGTCCTCAAAAAATAGAATTTAAATAAAAATTATATAACCGCTCATGCACAACCATCGTGCATGAGCGGTTGGTCAGCAATTGCTGACCATTCATGCACGATTCTCTCCCTTTAATTTTTATTTTATTTTATATTATATTATATTATATTATAATTAAAAGAAACACACATAGATTAATTAATAAAAATAACTAATCAATCCATATACATACATACATACATATATATATGTATGTATGTATATGACATAATCTTTATGTGTACATTTGAAAATACATTAACATATATTCATTTTGAGCATATATGTGCATCATATGCAAATAGGCTCGTGACTATAATACAAATTAAATTAAATCTCATTTAATTTAATTTCAAATCGACAGAATTTGATTGCAATAATTGCAAACACATTTGCAACAATATTTCACTTCCTAATTGTTTATGGTGTGTGACATCCCTAGGTTCATTATCAAGCTGATAATAAGACTTGTACTAACACATTAGTACTCTAAAAAAAATTAATTGTCTTGATTAATCTTTTAGGTCTTATAAGCCATGATTGACATTTAGCAATATGTTATGGCTACCCAAATAGTGTGAATATTTTAAAAACATAATGAACCTATCAGCTTTGGTTACAATGCAATTCAATTCCTCTATCTTATTATGTCTCGATCAAACAAAGATCATGGAATATTTATCAAGTCACCAATTCGATCATATGCACAAATCTAATTGACATACATTTTATTTGAGACATAAACAATTTATTCTCGGTTACAATCCCGACCGAAGATTTCAATACATTGTCATAATCAAATTGCATAGGACGTCATTATTATACATTGCATGTAACAAGAAGACAGATTCCATATTGCGCACATGTGCAACTTTGTATATGAACAAACTATGACCATTAGGTATAAAGACGGATCAATGACTTGGCATTATGTGCACCCGTAAACCATAGTTGTTCGACACACAAGTTAACATTGTTCTTCAGGTCTAAGGATTATTTACACAAGATCAAAGCATAAACAATTAGACATTGACCATGCTCAAAGCTTTCATGTCGCTAATCGTTTCATATGCATTACGTTCAATGAACTTATCTAATACAAACACTTGTGTTTTTAAACTACCCACCTGGGTGGCGTTGCTGGCTTTGGGCCCTCTTCCCCTCATGAAGGGGAGGGGTTCGAATCCCCAATGCGTCGGGGGTGACTTAACCGGCTGGCGTGAGTGTGGTGGCCGGCTTGCGTCGGCCCGGGTTCTTCCCGCTAGCTGTCGGCTTTGGGATTTCCTAGGTCACCAAAAAAAAAAAAAAAAAAAAAACACCTGTTTTTTTAACTTAGGCATCATAATACCCAATGACTTATGACTCATAATTCCCTTAAATATCCAATAATTAATGATGAAGTTAAGAACACACTGGTCTCAACAGGATTATTAATATCCACTCAATAATCTATCGATCGGGAACAATTTAAAGATTCAGTCTAATTATGAATTTGCCACATATATTCTTGACGTCTCAAGAATATGTCTAGTTGCAACTGATTGCAACTGATCTTATTCCATAAATATAAAATAATTGGACATGTGAATAAATACATCATTGCCATTGATTAAATAATAATAATGATATTACAACTGAAATCCCTAATATATAACTATTACATAGTAGCTTTAGGGCATATATCCAATAGCACCTAATTGGACTTGACCTCCTGAACATCAAGACTTGAAAAGTGAGACTCGAGACTAAGGCCGTAAAGTGGTGGGAGACGACGACAATGAATAGCGTGATTTGCTTCATTTACCTTCTCCAAGAAACGTGACTCGTTCCGCACGTTGTGGCCAAATACCTCTGACTCGTCCAATAAGTTGCATCGCTGAATGCCTTTAGAGCTTGGACGCCTCGATTCCCGGAGCTCTGCGATATCCGGAAGTTCATGCGAGATTGACCCTCGCCAAAACAACAGGGTTGTTCGAGTACCCGCCAACCCACATATATTTCAGGTTATGGAAGAACGAGAGGTCTGGTAAAGTTTCCATGGATGGGCACTCCACAAGACTTAAATGTGTCAAGTTTTTCAATCTCTCAAGACCTTTAATTTTGAGTAGATTCTTGCAATTATGAATTCTTAATGTCTCTAGATGTGTTAATTGGGAAACGTCCACTCTTACAAGGGAGTCACAGATCTGTACAGTTAGCTTTTCCAAGTTTTTCAATTTTTCAAAGCCTGGAACTTGACCATCTTTCCATATTGGATCAGTTGAACGTAAAATCAAGAGTTTCAAAGATTCTAGATGTTCAAGGCCATCAAGGTTGGACAAATTCCAGCAGTCACCTACAATAAGTCTTATTAAGGATTTTAATCCCTCTAGGCCCTTGATCTCTGTCAGCTTCTTGCACCAAAAAAATTTAATTCTGACAAGAATTCCAATGTTGACAAACTCGGGAACTCTTTCAACTCAAGACAACCGTAGACATAAAGTTTCAATAGTCCTGAGGAAGCTCCGGCATGGATTCCAACAATGGGCAACTACTAATATAGAGCTTTTCTTGGTGGATTAAATGAGAAAATTGAGGAAACGTACGTTGTTGACCGGTGACTTTCAAAATTTTTAAAGAGGCAGGGAGCTCTGGCAGCGACTGAAGCATCTCGCAGCCGTCTAATTCAAGTCTCTCAAGACGAGAAAGCTTATTGAATGTGCCATGGAAGCCCGAAACTTTTATCCCACTTAATCTAAGGATCTTCAATGAAGCCAACCCATCTATATCTATTTCCCCTCCTAGGCTCTCACAATATGAGGCATCTAATTCTTCAAGGTTGCCCAACTTGCTAATAGTACTAGGTAAATTACTCAATTCATTACTCCTATAAATATGATCAAATTTCATATCCAAATTCCCGGTGAATTCAGGTGAATCACAACTAATTGCATCAAACTGTCTCAATTCATCCGATTTGGTGCCACATACTAGAGTCGGTGATATGATGGGAAGTATATTTAAATCCGAATGATAATCGCCGCAATTCCATGAGGGATCCAATATTCTCTGGAAGTTTACATAACCCGGGGCAAAAACTCAGGTCAAGGGTCAACAAATTTACCAGAAGGCTAATTGAATCGGGAAGTCCAACCAATGATTTGCAACCAGCGGCATTAAGCACCTCTAGCTTCTTCAAAGAACCTATAAATGGAGGAATTTCCACTATAGCAGTCTTGGCTATGTAAAGTTCCTTCAGTTCTTCCAACTTATCCATTTCTTGGGGTAGCTCTTGGAGTTTATAACATCCCTCTAAGTCCAAAAAAATGAGGCTCTCGGCTACTCTAATAGAAGGGTGAATTTGCATCAGACTCCTACATTCCTTGAGACGAAATATCTCTAAATTTCGGAAGGCTGATAGGTTGGGAGTAACTTTTAAATAGTTGCAATAGCTAAGATCTAGAACTTTTAACAGCTTCAACATCTACAAAACAAAATGATTGATAAATTTTCGCTAAGAATAAGTCATTAGAAACAAAAGACAAAACAAGATGGTCTCCTTTCTAACCTTAAAATGACTCCAATCTTCCCAAAGCTCGGAAATGTCACTTCTTGATACATAGTATCACTAATTTCTCTGGACAAAAATTGGTGGCCACGGACGCAAGACATTCTTTCCACTCGAGCCATCGTAACTCCGGAAGCAAGTTTCTGAAATCTCCAATCACTTTTGCACGACACACTGAAAGGAACCTTAAATTTGGTAGTGTCTCAAATTGTTCAGTTGTGAATTCCCTCTCCGATCTTCCTAAAAAAGTAAAAGAGTCCCAATGCATCCATTCTTCGTCAAGACGTAGGGCCTGAACGCGATCCTTTTGATTTCCCTTCACAAATGTTGCATCAAATCAACTAACAGTGGACCCATATATACCACTTTACCTTCATTCTATTGTGGTGACGTTGATGCTCAATTCAGACCACATTTTTTTATCATATATGTGATTATTTATTTTTCTATGATGAAATTATTCCCCTTGCTTACATTCCTTCTTTTATCCGATTAGAGGATCAGCGCAATAGGTCAATTCAAGCGAAAAAAAGGCGATACTGACACCAATTGCACAAATAACCACTAAATAGTAGTGAGTTTATTGTTTAAACCTAAAGTTTTCTCCTTTTTTCCTTTTTTTTCCAATTCGATGGAAATGTCTACCATGTACAGATGCTTCCTAATCATATCAAGGAAATAATATAAAGAGAGTAATTTTGGCCATGAGGTCTAACAATTCATTCCAATCAAGAAAATTCATGTCAAAAGAGAGAGAAGAATGATAAAGGTAACAATTACCTTATTTCTTGTAAGTGCTTCCAAGGCTTCCTCATGCACCCATAACCTACTTCGATTCATAGGCACGTAATCTTCTTGACAAACAATATCCCTACCAAGGTCTCTTAGTTGGTCATGCATTTGCACCTTTCCATCATCTCCGATTTTTATTAGCGACATAAAACTCAATGTTTCAATCCCCATTTTTGGAAAAAAAATTACAAGCATCCCACATGTAGAATGCGTATCTTAAATCATCTCCAATGAAGAAGCAAGCAATATCCAAAAATATCTGCTTGTCCTCCTTTTCTAATGCGTCATAACTTATCATCAACTTATCTCGCACTTTCTTATGTGGTACTTTCTGCAACTTCTTTAAGGTGTCTTGCCAAAATCCTTGGTTCTGCCCACACAGAGACGAACCTATAACCTCAAGGGCTAAGGGGAGCCCTCCAGTAGTGGACACGACATCATGAGAGAGAGATGCAAATTCACATGGAGGAAAGTCCCTCCTAAAAGCATGTCTACTAAACAAGATCAAGGACTTATCCTTAGCAATTTCCTGGAGTTCGTACTTGCAGTTCACCCCATCATCAAGAACAGTCCTTATCCTTGTGGTAATTATTATCTTACTTCCCATCTCAAACCAGCCATGTTTCCCAACAAAAGCTTTGATCTGTTCATGATCATCCACATCATCTAGAAGAATTAGGACTTTCTTAAGTTTAAATCTAGATTCCAAAATTCTAATTCCGTCATCCATATTAGACACTTGGTCTCTCCCTTTCAGATCAAATATTAATTGATTCTGCAAGTTAAAAATGCCATTGCATCGCGACGATTCTCGAATATTTGTGATAAAACTACTATACTGAAATTGGTCGGAGAGCTTATTGTGGACGACCTTGGCTAAAGTTGTCTTACCGATGCCCCCCATTCCATATATACCAACAATTTGGGTAGCACTAGGGTTATCATCCAACAATCTCAAAATTTTCTCCACAACATTATTGATTCCGACAAGTTGCTCGGTAACAACTAGCTGAAAAGCCTTCTTTAACTCACTCAAAACTTTTTTGATGACCACTTTCACCAATTCTCCTTCATGGCTGTTTATAAGGCATTCAAGCTAAAATGCATTAGAAAAGCAATCATATCCTATTATATCTCATCATTATAACACTACAGCATATAAGAGTTGAAAAAAGAAAAAAAAAAAAAAACCGAGCGCAAGTTGAGAAACACACGAATGTAGAACCTCTACAAGAAAGATCCTATTGCAAGAAAGTAAACAAAGCTTTGATGGAAATGAAGTACCCGTCAGCAGTTTTCTCCGATTCCCATCCCTTTAGGGAAGCTACTTCTTGAAGTGCTACTTTCCATTTCTCAACGTCCTCCCAATACTTCCTACTTAAACAGGAGAAAGCCTCTCCAAAGCTCCCTTTTTGGTTTCGCACATCGGTCGGTTCAACATGGTAAAATATGGGCAAGACAACGTGCCCGCTTTTGATGCACTTCGTCATCTCAACGAGCTCTTGCAGACACCATTTGCTCGAAGCATAGTTTTGAGAGAGAATCGAGATCGAGATTTTACTATTTTTAATGGCCTGGAGAAGGTTGGTGCCGATCTTCTCACCTTCGCGAAGCTCATTGTTATCTCTGAACACGTGGATTCCGGCATCGACAAGGCCATTGTAGAGGTGATCCGCGAAGGTTTTGCGAGTATCCTTACCACTGAAGCTCAAGAACACGTCATAGTTGTCGCTACCCGTCGAAGCGGCGGAGGAGCTACACGCACTGGCATCATCAGCTTTTCGACGTGCGCTCGTCTCGTTGGTTTGGACAGAATTGTGCGCGAGCACTAGATCACGTTTCATTTTTACTCCTTCGATGATTCTTGAACCGATCTCTCCGTGAATATCGAAGAATGAAATGCCTCTATTCGGGTTGCCCAACAAGGTGACCGTGGAGATCTGAGTTTTTTGGAACTTCACACCTTCAAGATGCACATGGATCGGGAGGAAAAAGTAGACAAATTACTAGAAAATGACTGGATTTAGTCGTCGCGTGAAGCTGGCGCGAACCCCCATGCCTTTCCTTTAGGGCAAGTGGGATTTAGCTGTGGGCGGGGCCCACCGTTTTGCATCGACTGGTACAATTTTTTCACTCTACTGGATTTAGTCGTTGCGTGTGAAGTCGGCGTCCTCGCGAACCACCCATGCCCTTTCTCCTGGCAAAGTGGGATTTAGTTGTCGGTGGGGCCCACCGATTTGCATCGATTACGCTGTTATTTGTTAAATCGCTAATTTAATTTTATAAATAATTACCGCGTATCATGTCTTTGCCCTAACCACTTCCATAGGATATAATAATACTTATCATTCAACAAACGGCTGTGCATAATTGCGCCATAGATTTAATGAACTCATTATACGCGATTGCATACGATTTGTTTAAGCAACTACGCAATGAAATAAGTAAGATTTTGTGGGAGCACGATTGATTGTTCTAAAAGTTTAAGTTATTAGATGAAATAGTAATTTATTAATCAAATATTCTAATAATCCCCCTCGAATTCAGTCCTGGTCTTTTGCCTAATAGTAAACATGGAAATTTAATTTGGGAGACAAACGGGGTATGTAAAAATTTGAACTTAGGATTTGAGGGAGCACAATCCACTATTCTAAAAACTTAAGTCATTAGATTAAGGTGTAATTTGTTAATTAAATATTCTAACAAAACATTACATGCCACGCCCCAATTAAAATAATTAAATTTTCAACTTGAATCTATTTTTTTCTAATTATGAGTTTGTTGATGATTATGATCTGACCTGAATGGACCCCGGAAGAAGACTCTTACGACATGAATTCCTTGGATCAAAGTGTGCGTACCGTTTGGGGAATGTTTAGCCCCTTCCTTCAGGTACAACTTTCGTTCGAAACAACAGCTTTCTGGATTTGGTAAACTTTTATGGAATTTTTAATATTGTAAAATGAGTTCCCGCTGTTCTTGTTCTAATTCTTCCGGGATGCTATGGCCCTGCATGTTTTCACTTTCTTTTTTGTTTATAAACAGAAATTCTGTTCTTTTGTTCGAGAACAAAAAAAGAAAGTAAAACGCGTTTGGTTGCGTTTGCATTCTTTTTTTTTTTTTGTTCCCGGAACTCAAAAAGAATAGAAACGAGAAACAAAAAAAAATTATTTCTCATTCTAAAAACAATTTTGAAGAAACAATTTTTTGTTTCTTGTTTCTTCTTCTCTCTCTTCTCTTCTCTTCCTCTTTTCTTCTTCTTTCTCTTTGGCCGGTCGCCGGCCTCGGCCTCGGCCATGGCCGCCCATTGTCGAGGGCCGGCGACGCCGTCAAGGGTCGGCGACCTCGTCGGAGCGTCGCCGCCCCGCCGAGCCTCGCCATGGCGGGCAAGGCTGCCGCCCCGTCGACCGGTCGGCGAAGGCCGGTGACCGGCCGAAAGAAGAAAAATTAAAAAAAAGGAAAAAATGAAAAATAAAATAAAAATATTAAAAAATTAAAAGAACAAAAATTTACCAAACGTGTTTTTATTCATTTTTATTCCCGGAACAAATTTACCAAACGCATCTTTTTGTTCAAAAATTGTTTCCGGAATGAAACACTTTTTTTTTTGTTTCGTTCCCCTGGAACAAAAAAAAACGAAACATTACCAAACAGCCCCTATCGTGCGTCTTAAAAAAAAAATAATAATATGACTATCCATAGTAGAGCTTATATTTCTAAACTAGACTCATGCTATAAATGAAAGATGCGCGTTTAGTGATGGTATACATAATTGAGCCCTCAAATAATTATAGTCGTTGTTCAATTTGTCCCTATTTTCTCATTATACATAATACATGGTGTTTGCTTTGTTAGTATGACATTTATGTGGAGTCAAGACTTTTTATGATCATGTAGAACCAAGTTTTTCATAATTTATATTTCAAGGCGGGGAAACTACAATTGTCTTCTTGTAAAATAAGATTTTTTTTTTTTGGTCGAATCTTCTTGTAAAATAAGATAGTTACTTGACTCTTTTGGATGGTTTTGAGCTCAAAATGACACTTGAGTATCTCCACGCTAGATTCAAAGTATCGTTGATAAAGAGGAAGAAGGGAAGTAGGAGGTGAGGTGGGAGGATGAAGTGCATATAGAACTTGATTGATAATTCAAAAAATCTGTCAAAGTGTTGTACATTTCATTTGTCTACATTGGGAATCTAGAGATGCCTTCAAGTTTCAGGTGACTACTTGAGGCAAATACACCTGGTGGTGGTTTTACCTACATATTCTAATTCGGAAGCTATTGCATACACTCTAAACACACAATTGAACTAGACTTCCTAGCCAAAAATTGCATAGCTTTCTGAATGAGCTTGGACGCATTTGAAAAAGTTAAGAAAAGTTGAACTAGACTTTCCATTACAAAAGAAAATTACAATCGTCTTGCTCATTTTTTAGGGGTTAGCGAATGCAAAGGAGTCAATTAGAGTGGGTCGCTTTGATTGACTCTTTGCACTTGTAGGCCCTAAAGATTGACCGGCATCTTGCTTTTTCCCTAATGGATGACTTTTGAATTAGTACTCCAAACGCATAATTTTTTAATTTATATTTTTGGGCTAAATCAAAAGACTAAGATCAGCAGAATTAAGCAAGGCGGCAGGCTCTTATTGGGTGTTTGGTAGAGATATTTTTGTTTCTGTGGAATGAGAAACTTATTAATCAAACCGGCACTTGCAGTGTTTGTTCTTGGAATGAGGTACGTTGTTAACCTGCTAAGCCTGCACAAATTGAAGGAATATCCAGTGGACCGAGATGGAGGTCCTCCGTTCAGTAAAGAATGGGTTTGTAGGGCTAGTATAATGCAATCTATCACGCTCTGCTCTTTATTTCTTCATCCTTGGTTTTACAAGTCTATTATCGTGCATTTACTTTTTTTTTTTTTTTCAGAAACAAAAAGCAATAGAAAGAGATATCTTACCTTTACCAAAAAAAAAAAAAAAAAAAGCAAAGGAAAGAGAATTTCTTTATGCAACAGAGGATCCCCATCTCAATCCTCTCTAAGATCTTCCTTGGATCCACACAGCCTCAATAACTTAACAATGCACCCCATTCCAGGAACAAACGCTGAAAGCAAAAAGATCGATGCTTGGTATCTCCACCTAACACCCAATAAGAGCCCACCAACTACCCCCAAAACATGAGAAAAGCCACTTTAAATTTTCCTTTTTAATGGAAAGTATAGTTCAAATTGCTCAACTTTTTTCAAATGTACCTAAAGTCATTTAGAAAGCTATGCAATTTGGCCTGTAAGTCTAGTTCAATCATATGTTTGCTTTAGATGCTATAGCAAGTTATCAACATGTTCACATGCGTTCAAACTCATTCAGATAGCTACACTATAGTATGTCTCGTTCAACTGGCTTTCTTTTTCTTCCCGAGCGACGGGAAGGCTTCTTCATGTTCTTTCTTTATGAGAGAGAGAGAGAGAGAGAGGATCCAACTACCAATAACTTTCGAGTTAGAATGTAGAAGTATAACTATCTAATTGCATTGCCTAAAATTTGAAGGCCTATGGAGTTCTAATATGGACAATTGAAATGTATGATAATTTGAGAACTTTTATGACTTATCAATCAAGCAAGTTAATAATTAGGGCTAATACCCTAAAAAACCCTAAACTAGTACACTTGTGACAAATTTACCAAAAACTATTTTTTTGACCATGAAAAACCCCAAACCGGTATACCCGTGACAAAGTTACCCTGACTGACTATAAAAAACCTTAAACTGGTACATTTATGACAAATTCACCCCAAACTAATTTATTTGATTGAAAAAACCCCAAAATGGTAAATTTGTGACAAATATACCATATGCTAAATTGAATTAATACCACAAAAAAATCACAAAAATTGTAAACAGTGACAAACGGAGCGTAAAATCCTAAATTGGTATACCGGCCAACCGTCACGTGTTATTTAACTTAATATTTTGAGAATAAAATTTATCGAAAACTAACAGAGGGTAAATTTGTCACAAGTGTACTAGTTTGGGGTAAATTTGTCAAATGTATACCAGTTTGGGGTTTTTGGTGGTCAAAAAAATAGTTTGGGGTAAATTTGTCACAAGTGTACCAGTTTGGGGTTTTTTAGGGTATTAATCCTAATAATTATGAACATGGAAAAAAACAATTCAGACTTTCCTTCACTACAACGTTAATAATCCAACTGAAATTTCCACTTGTGACATTTATCGTCTTTAAATTACTACATATTATTAATTGATAAAGGAACTTTTAGATGTGGCATGTGCACGACACATGTTAAGGGAAAAGGTTATTGGGGTTAACTAGTGTATAATTATATGAGTTCTGGTTTAGGGGAGGGGGAATGTAAATTAATGAAGAACTGGAAAGTTATGAGGGTAAAATAACATTTTCCCTAAATGTAAGAATGAGGTTTCACGTTCATGGAACCTTAAGAGTGTCATGACAATTTATCTAATTTAAAGTGATTTTCCTCATTTTTAAATGATGTAGTTGCATTTAATCACGGTTAATATTTTCTTCTGTACTTCGTTAGGAAAATTTCCTCCAATCGTATCTTTGATTGGTGGCTAAATTATTAACTGTAAACTTAATTAAATCTAAATGTGAGTGGTCTTCATATTTGTAACCCACCAATTAGAGGCATAGCATGTGATAAGGAAAACATGGCCCATTAGATAGTAATCTATGATGTAAATATTTTGGTGCATGGAGAGAGAACCTCTATGCAGTTTGTGACAAATTTCAGGATTTTTAGTACACTTGTCATATTATTTTATTTAATTTCATAAGTTAAAGAAAATCAAATTGTTGATGTTCTAGCGCAAGAAAAGAAAGCAATTTTTTTGGAGCTTAGAATTAAGCTCATAAAATCTATTATGTCCGTTGTATGGATCTAAAATAGATATAGTGAATCTATTTTGTTAGATAAATGTAAAGTAATGCTCCAAAGCACTTTCAATGAGTGGCCACTATTTTAGATTCACCGCATCTATTTTAGATCTATACGTTAGACACTATTTATTTTATAAGCTTAATTCTAAGCTCCAAAAAATAATGGTTTCTTTTTTTGCGTGAGCACATCCGCGATTTGCTTTTCATTAACTTATTAATTTTAATAAAAAAATAATAAATTTAGGACTCCAAAATTAATAAATATGATTATCGGACAGTGATGTTCTTACTTCTTCTTTTTTCAACTTTTGGCCCAAATGTTTTCAATACTATTGGCTTTGCAGTTTTTGTTTTTTAATATTAGACAACTTATTATAATGATAAATAGTTTAATTATGGGATCTTTTGTTATGCTTGTCTTTAATTTTTCTTGAGCCAATCTGCAATTTTTGAAAAGAAGCAAGCAACACAAAATATGAAATAGTTGAGAAATTAAGAAAAAGGAGAAAAAAAAAAAAAAAAAAAAACAAAGTGAGTTAGGTGTCCATAAACGCACATCAACTCCTCAAGGCTCCCCTCCATGCACCAAAATACTTACATTATAGAATATTATCTAATAGGCCATGTTTTCCTTATTCCACATCATACTGATTGATGGGGTACAAGTATGCAAAACACTCGTATTTAATTTTAGTTAAGTTTACAGTTCCTAACTTGGACACCTATCAAAGGTATGGTTAAGAATCATATATAAAGAACTAGAGATTTTTTTAAGTGACCATCAAAAGAAAATAGCTGTGTAAAATTTCTATGTGAATGTGCTACGTGACTCAGCCTCATGTGAGGTTTACCCACTTTATATGTTTGTGCGCTTGCGCTTTGATTGCGTCAATGGGTACTTCAGGCAATTACAAATTTTTCTAGCCACAAATGCGCTTCAATAGCCGCGCATAGCTCCAACACATGAGACTTATGCTCCGTTCGTTTCACAGAAAATAACTTCCAGGAAAATGTTTTCCGGATTTTCCGGTGTTCGTTTCACGGAAAACCAATTACTCAAGGAAAATATTTTCCACCGATGGAAAATACTGCCTTCAAAGATAAGGAAAATGTTTTCCACTTTTGAAAAGTGGAAAACATTTTCCATAACTTCTTCCACCCTATATCCTTTTACTAACACACTTTTGTTTTATTTTTATGATTTTTTTTCTTTTCTTTTCTTTTCATCTTTCTTCCTTAGCTTGGCCGGTGGCCGGCCCCGACGACGATCGGCAACCAGCGACCGGCGACCGACCACGGCCGCGAGCCAGCTCGAGCTCCGCCCTAGGCCGGCGAAGCTCCGCCTAGCCTGATCTATGGAAGCCAAGCTTGCCCAAGCTCGGCGAGCTCAGCCTTGCCGGCTTAGGGTGGAGCTCTAGCCTCGCTAGATTCGGCGAGCTGGGTGGGGCTCGGGCCTCGCCTGAGCTCCCCAGAGGTCTGGCGAGCTGTGAGCTGCGAGCTCGCTGGATCTGGCAGCGGAGCTCGGGCTCGCCGGATCGGGAGCCCGAGCTCCACCGCCAAATCCGACGAGCTCGGGCGAGATCACCGAGCCTCGAGCTCGCCGAATGGGCAACCAGATCTTGGTTGGCCGCCGGATTAGCCATCGTCGGGCATGCAGCGGCGGAGGAAGGAGGAAGGAGGAAGGAGAAGGAAAAGAAAAGGAAAAAAGAAAAAGAAAATGAAAGAAAAAATAAAAAATTTGTTAGGAGTCATTAACGAACGGTGGAAAATTTTTTCCACTCAAAATTTAAGTTTCAGCCGAACACCGGAAAATATACTCATTTTCTGGAAAATGACTTGGGAAAATGTTTTTCGGAGATGGCCAATTTTCCGTGAAACAAACAGACCCTAAGAAGAAATGCATTTTGCACATTTAGTTTGTCAGATGAGATCAATAACCTATGAAGAAATAACGAGATATTAATTTATTTCAGGAAGCATGAGTAATTTGCACAACCTATAGATTAAATATATATGTATTATATATATATTTGCTAATAATATTTCTTATATGATTCTTGATGTATTTGATATTTCACATTTATATATTTATTGACTTACATACTGGAGAAGGAAGAAAAGCAAATAAGAAGAAGGGGGGCTGGTGCCATGAGACAATTTGACCAGCTTTGAGCAAATTAGATGGTCCTCCGTTGGAATGGTGGAGTTTGAACAGGTAATGCCATGTCTCGGTCCAATTCTTCTATAATTTCCTGTTTCAATTTTGTTCAACTTGAATTTCTGACCTTTCTTCCATGGTAAGTTTGACATAGTTATTGTCTCAAATTGATAACGTCTTCGCGACGGCACAAGTTCAAGACGTGGAAAAGCTCGAGAAATTCAATGCTTTCAACTACAGGAGATGGAGCACGAAGATGTGCTGCCAATTGGTCGTTGCACAGGTTGGCTATGCTCTAAGAACTACATGTACGAGATGAATCTTCCAATAGGGAACTCATCGAGGTCCAAAGAAGCGAATGGAAAATGACCGAAACAGCCTATTCATGATCCACGACGCAATGGACAACCCTCTTTTCAACATCCTCACATGAATCGACGGCTAATGATGTTCGGAAAGGCGTCCGATAGAGGCACATAAATGAGAACACCAGTAACATCTTTCTTGGTTAACAAGTACCTCGATTATAAAATGATCATTCTATTCCTATCACTGATCAAGTCAATGAATTGCATGATATTGCAACTGCGTATGCAGATACGGATGAATCAATCTCCAAGACTTTTCTCGTTTCTATTATTGTTGGTAAACTTCCATCTTCATGGAAAGACTTCCAAAAGCTTTTAAAGCATTAGAAAGAGCCTTTTGAGTTTGGATCGATCGCTTCAACGCATTTAAGCTGCAAGTCAGGCCAGAAATCATGATGTATTTGGAAACCATTTAGGGAACTTTTTGAACGAGACTTGCTTTCGGAGTGGCAAAATGGATCATGGGGCTCCCTTTTGCTATGACGAAAGAAGAATGAAACCAATTTGGCGGAGGACAATGACGTGGTTGCGATGATCATGGGGGTTCTCATGGCGAACGATGATGAAGGTTGGTGGATTGACTCCACCGAAACTTGCAATGTTATTCCCCACAAGACGAAAAATATTTATGCTCTCTCGGACAACCCTGTCAATGAGTCGCCCGATCCGTCAATGTTAGATTACCAAAAGTCAAGTTTCGTGCGAGTATTCTATCCCAAAGACAATGAAGGAATTCAAGGAGTTTGATACAAGATTACATGTGCGTGTATGCCCTGTGAAGAGATGACATGTTGTCTCCAGGAGCACATAATCGCACGAGGCAACAACTCTATCAATGATTTAGTGCATGGTACCGACATAAATTGATATATATTTGTAAGATTTAAGAGGATTTCGCTACTTGCAAATTGAGCTATTTGGTACTGGCAAAGTGAAAGATAGAAAAAGAAAAAAAGAAAAGACAGTTCTATGATTTATTTTGATACTTAACTTAATTTGATAAATTAGTAAATGTAGATTTTTGACATCCCAACATGTCATTTATTCTGATTTCGCTCAACATAACATCGCCAAATTAATAGGCATAAATTCCCTCTTGAATGTGAAGTAGAACTCATCCATTTCCGATGGAATCAAGTGAGAGAACGGAGAATTGAACTTAATTGATTTGGTATGATATTAAGGAATGAAAAGTCGAATTCATGATAATTGAAGGTACTTTATTAGAAGAAAATAGTGATTCCATGAAAAGAGTAATTTCATGATTACAAAATATTTCCTACAACCCAGTTAGACAAAATTCCTTTCCACTTATACTGTTGATTGGTGGGTTACAAGCATAGATCTCAAATTCAATTTTGATTAAATTTATATGCAGCTCATGTCCATAATTTATAACCCACCAATAAGAGGTATGGTTGAAGAAAATTCTGCCTTTATAAAATTGGCTCGTTGAGTGTATCAAATGTTGCATTGGTCTTTGATGGGTGGGCTTAAACGACCAACAAAAATTTGATAAATGCAAACTTTGCAAATCAATTTTGCTGACTACCCTTTGAGATCAATAATCGTAACATCATCTCTTTGACGTAGACGAACTTAGAAACGACGGCATGGCAAAAAAGCTGCTGCAATATAGGGATGCTGTACAATATTGTGTATACCGAAAGAGAACTTCCCACGCAGCAACCTTATAAGCAGCCGTTGCTGCCTGTTATCCATTATATTGAGTACGGTCGACTGATTCGGTTTTGGAGTTTGTGGTGGTGCTGTTACAACCTGATGACAGTGGCCGTGGAGGAGCGGAGCAAAGTCAGCCGCTATGGAGTGCGGAAGAAGAAGAAAGAACAAAGCGCAAAAAGAACAAATATGTGACAGCCTGAGTTTAAAAAGAACGATGCGACATCTTCACCTAGTTAGACTTGTAATGCATTGCTAATAATTTTGTGACATGGTGCAGAAATCTCTCATAGAGCGAAATTTAATATGTTGAGATACTTATTAGGTAAAGATAAGTTTAGGTATCTAATGAATAAAAGTCCAAGCATTTGCAACATCATTATCTGAAAAATGACAGCAAGCGTACATGTTGTCCATCATAAACGAAATCAAGCTCACGAAGTTACCTTTTCTATTTCTTACATATGAAAAATCAAGCTCGCCAAATTTTTCAATGAATGGATCATAAGAAAGTTTTTTTATTGGTCGGGTCATTAACATATGAATCAGTAATAGCAAATATGTCCAGAAGGGTGATGGATAGAGGTCCCCGGGGTGGGTTTTTTTTTTCGGGGGTGGAGAAAAACGCAGTTAGCCGAGGAAGACCGGAAGGTAAAAGGAAAACCTAACAATCCAGGTTCTAAGAGTAGTCGGAGCAAGAAAATTTCGAAAGCTAAGTTAATTCGGGCTTGTTCCAAGAGATGTACCAAGTGATGTTTTAGCCTCAGGTACCACTGATATAATTTAGTATCCAAAACTGGAAAAAGTCCTAAATCTACGGCTTCTCTTCGACCAAACGTATACTAGAATGAAATCCTGGTGAATGAGAAGGATCTCTTGAGACGACTGGGAAAGCACTGATCATAAGATGAGGAACATGAAGAGATTTCAAGTAAGGAAGAAGAATAACCCTATCAGAGCCATCCTCGGGGTTGTCCAAAAATTGAAGAGAGAGCTTGCCTTGCTCTTCCAACTCCTGAAGACCATCGAAGCCAACAATGTACGGCACTGGACGAGAGTTGAAGAAACTGAGAGCTTTGACAGTAGGTACTGTTGGAGTTGGAGGAAAGAGAGAGCTATGGCTGAAATCTGGAATTTGAAACGAGAAAAATTTGGGAGAAGAGGTTGAAGACGATGGAGTATGCAAAAGATGAAGATGGAAAGGTGAAATCTATGCTCTGATGTCGAGGATGCGATCAACGTCCTCTTCTTTGTCATGGAAGCTGCTTTGCTTGCCGAAATATATTACCTAGCATCCCTTCACTCATTTCATGATCACCCCTTTCTTCTTTAATTCTTTTTTTTCTTCCTGCTGTTTGTCTGTCTGTTCTTGTTCCGTTGCAACAAATGGGAAAAAGAAAAGAGAATACTGTAAAGCGCCTGTTTTCCTTTCCTGCAGAATTGGAAGAGTAATGGACACTGACTATGGAATTCCATTATAATTCCATAAACAAGAACCTATATTGGCCATGGACGTCAAAATTCAAGACCCGTGTACAAGTTTAGAATGCCAAATAATGTGAATTAAACAAACTACGCTGTACTTCGGTAATTAATTAACTAATGCTAACAATCTCACGATGTGGACAAACGAATTTGATTTTACTATAAGGGCGTCCAGAAAAGACATTTGAATCGTCGACAAACAGCTTTTTGACATCTAGCCAGCAACTGTTCTACCTTCCAAATACGTTCTCTCTTGAACAAAAGAATTTCGAATGGAAATCGTTGAATATTGACTTAGTTCATGCCCAACCCTGATACTCCGCATGTACACCCTCGGTTTCTAATGTTAAGATGTTCATAAGGAACTCGCTATCAAGTGTCAATCTTACAAATCAGGAGTTGGATATATTATTCCATAATCTCATGCTGTTTGAATTGTCAAGAACAATTTTTACAAGTTGCCACCTTCATAAATTGCATCCATTCAACAAGCTGCTTCAAAAACTGAAAAAACTATCACTATAAACGCACATCTCGTGTCAATCGTCGCTAATATTTTTGTCACATGGTGCATAAGTCTCTCAATGAGCAAAATTTAGAATGTTGAGATACTTGTTAGGCAAAGATAAGTTTAGGTGTCATGATGAATGAAAGTTCAAGCAATTGCAATGTCATTATCTAAAAAATGATGGGCAAGTGAATACGTTATCCATTATGAACGATATCAAGCTCACAAGGTTACCTTTTCTATTTCCTAGATATGAAAATCAAGAGCACGAAATTTTTCGATGAATGGATCATGAGACCTCTATCTCATGAGCCTTCGCACCCTAAGGAGAGAAACCAGTAGCGGCAAATATGTCGAGGAGGGTGATTCATAGAGGCCCAATTAGCAGAGGAAGACCAGAGGTAAAAGGAAAACCTAACGAGCCAGGTTCTAGGATTAAGTTCGAAGCAAGAAAATTCCAAAGTTAGGTCGATTCGGGCTCCTTCCGGGAGATGTATCATGTGAGGTTTTAGCCTCAGGTACCACTGATAGAATTTAGAGTCCAAAACTGGAACAAGACCTAAATCTACAACTTTTCTTCGACCAAACATATGCTAGAATGGAATCCTGGTGAATGGAAATGATCTCTTGAGACTGACTGGGAAAGCACTGATCATAAGATGAGGAACATGAAGAGATTTGAAGTAAGGAAGAAGAATAACCTGATCAGAGCCATCCTCGGGGTCGTCCCAAAATTGAAGAGAGAGATTGCCTTACTCTTCCAACTCCTGAAGACCATCGAAGCCAACAATGTACGTCTCGGGACAATAGTTGAATAAACTGGGAGCGTTGACAGTTGGGACCGTTGGAGTTGGAGGAGAGAGAGAACTATGGTTGAAATCTGGAATTTGAAATGAGAAAATTTTCAAGCATAGGTTGAAGAAGATGGATTATGCAAAGGATGAATATACGAAGTCGAGGATGCCATGGACGTCCTCTCTCTTGTCATGGAAGCAGCTTTGCTTGCCAAACGACACCTCCACGGGCCTGAATCTCTGTCCACGTTCAATGATTATATTACCTCCATCCCTTCACTCACTTCATGACCACCCCTTTCTTCTTTGATTATTTTTTTTTTCTTTTGGTGGGTCAGTTTGGTGTGAAGTAAATTTTCTCAGCCGTCGAGGGGGATTCTTGTTGTTTGTGATTCTGTTCAAATGGTACGAGTGTAAAAGGGAAGTTTCAGTAGAAGTTCTCGAGAAGCAAGAGCTGAAGAAGCACCCTTGATTGGCTAGTCGTATAAATTTAGGCGTACTTGTACTTTTATGTGCTTCTACTATTTGTAATCCGCAAAATGCTTTACTGGGGCAGTCACAAGTCCTCGGAGGCATAAAAGAACTGCTAAAGTTTCCCTCAGTGATCTAGTTTGTATGTGGGTAATCTTAATTTTCGTCAGAAAGTGACTGCTCTTGTTTATGAGAGTCATGACCATCATAAAAGTTTCAGCGATATTGCTAAGTCTTGTTTACTTAGAAAGATGAATCGAGTGCCCACCATTACCAATTGACAACTGTAGGAAATGTAAAACATATGATGTTGTTGACTGGCCACTTCTCCGATTGTATGGAAAGGTCTAGGCTTAAGCTAGGGAAAAATGGAGTATTTGCTAATCAAATTATATGCAAGTGAAAAGACTTCTTTTTCTGTTTTCAACTTGTACGAGAAACTTTTGGGGTAAGCATGTGGAAAGAAATGAGTACCTAAAAGTTCAAATAGACATTAGAAGGAAATTTTTTAGAAGATGTTGTATTGGATCGAGTGAAACGGATTATTTTTACTTGAAAGCAAGTGCGTAGTAGAACACATAAAAGGACCAAATTCAAAATTAAGTTTACTGAACTTCCACTAGGTATTTCGTTTTTTTCCCCCATTATAGCATTTTTCAGTAGATCCCTCGTCAAAAGGTAACCAAGATTGAATTAGTACTATTAGGATGAATGACCTGACAAATGTTCCCATATGGTATTGTTCCTTTCTATATCATTCTGTGATTTGATGGGTCTTCGAAGTTGTATGACAAAAGACGATCGATCGTAACAGGGCCCATTGCATTCCTTTCATCAGTATTTATTTAGTGTTGATGCAGCCCGTTCCTGGGCATCCGGGTGAGGAGGACTTTGTCATTAATGATATTTCTATTGGAATTATCCTAGTTGGCTGATGTGTACGTGTCATATCCATAAGAAGGCTTAAGCCATCTTTCATTGCACTCCTTGTGAATGGGTCGCCATAGATTTTGGTCCATATCATTGTGGGTCTTTATTGGGTGGTGGAAGCTTCAGTTTGGGAAGAAGGATTATTATATGTGCTGGAAGGAACAACATTGTGCAGAGAGGATAAGAAGCCATTTATTTAGTTCCATTTCTTGTTATTGTATTTGTTTAAGGGGCGTGGTTTGTCGAAGAGCACAACACACTATCTCTGGCAATCTTCACCTAACTTTATTAGTTGATGGCTCTCAAAGGCAATCATTTGAAGGATCAATTCTATTGTCGAGTTTTTTGGGATCTTGTCGATCTTCTTCTTGTATAAATTTTTATTATGTTGTTGTATCTCCTTTCTCAATATGGTTCTTACTTGGAAGATTTCGCAGTTGACTAACTCGTAGTGATCTATTGTCTGCAATTGCATTGACATAAAGCTCTATGTGAGCTGGACAACAGAAAAGTTACTAAGAAAAGGAGAGATTTTTTTGTCAAAGTGGAACCGTACATTCCGTATTTCCATTGCTTTAAATCTCCACATATACAGAAACTCAAGAGAGCATGTTTGATTAATAGGCCATCACTTTCTTAAATTGTGGGGGTTTATTCATGGAGTAAACTGTGCAAAGGCAAGCCCATGTTAATTAAAATTTAGGTTGTTCTTATAGAATTTTGACTATTGTTTTCCACATTTTTTCCCTCATGTGTAATGAAAGAATTTGTAGTTTATTGGGAAAGTTTGTCATTTTACTGCAGAGACTGCTATCTTGGGTGTCATAACTGCCGTCAATGAACACATAATTGATACCGCCGCATCTCAAATCCACACTCGTGATGTTCTGGTAGTCTGTTTGAACCAAGTATTTGGTTAGGTTAGCCATGTTTCGGAATAGTGGCTATATGATGCTTCCACAGGGTAGAGAGATTCCAAATTCTGAGAAGGCATCAGAAGTTTCCTCCTCACAGTCCAGCCCTGGAGATTCCAGAAAACCTAGATTTTATAGTGGGTCTGGTTCTTTCAAGAATAGCTTTGGGCAGAATGGGTGGAATTTGGAAGGAAGAGCACTGTCAGCGTTAAGCAGATTTGGAGAGAATGTCAGAACGGTTTTTGACCCACCGTGGTTGTGCAGGGTGTAGCAACAGAATACTATTGTGGAATCTCTCGGTAGGCATGTTGGGAGGTTGTTAGTTGAACCCTGGTAAAGTTGTATGATGTACTTCTGCTGATGCATTTTGTTTTATGATAGCTTCAAAGGCAGAGAAATCAACATTGTCATCTATTTTGTCCGTGAAGGGTGTTCATGGATCTTTATTTCTCAAGGGGGAGATCCTATTTATCGCAAGGCCACTAATCTATGTTTTGTTTATTAGAAAGTATGGAACTCGGTCCTGGACTCCTTGGTTTCTTACGCTGGCCATGGATGTGGTTGGCGTTGGCATCTTTCCTCAAGTTACTTTGTCTGCGTGGGGTAGTAAAGACCACAAGTTTCAGGACACCACTTCAGAAAAAGATGAGGTTAGAGTCTAAATATGTATTCGCTCATTTGATTTTGTCCATTTAGCATGCATGCCCTGGCTTGTATCACAAAGCTTTTGGACTGGCCTTTCTTCAGCCATCTAATGTCCAGATTAATGATTCTCTCATGACGTGTCAACTTATGTTCTTTTTCCCGTAAGTAGTTGAAAAGAAGAAAGCTACTCTGGGCACCCTACCTCATGAGAGATCCATTTTTAAGCAAATACACAAGGTACACTTATAGCTACTAGAAATTATATCCAGTGTGAAGTTTACATTTCTGGGATTAATTTCCTCATGGTAAATCATGTTCCTTCTCTGATATTTCAGGGAAAGGCTCGACAAAGCAGAGTAAATTGTCGGAGCCTGTTCCCCTTTTTGGGGCTCTTACAGGTGTTCCTATGTGTCCATTTTGCTTCTATTTTTTACGTTGGCTAAGATAAGGCTACTTATCATGGGCAATTGTGCTCATTCCTTTATGTTTACTCATGCAGCAAAAGTCATAGAGCTGATTGTGGGAGCCCAAACACGGTATACGTACATGTCGGGCTCATAAGAGTGAAGCCTTAGAAAGCTGGTCTACACATGGAGCTGCCACGCCTCCCAGAAACAGAATACACGGACTGTATCCACTATCCTCATGAGTTACTAGAAGTTGAGGGACGACGTCTTGGCAATGAAAATTGACATTTTGATTTTTTGGAAAATAACGCAATAACTGGTGAAGTTCTGCTGCAGATCCCCAATTGCACACTGGTTTCTTGGTTTTGTTGGAAATAGATTTTGCTTCTAGCTTGGATTGCATCTGGAAGGAAGTTCTCATTGTGCAGACTTCACTTCAGAGTTGGGGTTCGATCTTGTTCAATTTTCGTGGGGGGTTGAGGAAGAAAATCTGAAGCTGATTTTTCCAGACGGGATTGATTTGATGGATATTCTGCCCTCGGTCAAATTCGACACGCGAGTCTCATCAAGAATCCAAAATAGCCAAGGAAACTTGTGAAGAGAATGTAGCAGTGTATCAAAAATATGTTAATGACTTACCATGAAAAGAATTCTTAAATTCTTAAGGGATTGAGATAACTGAAGTACTGAAGTTGGGGGGTTTCTTGAAGAGTACAACATAGCATCCTCATGGATAAAATGTAATCAAAAGTATCTGCGTAGACGAATAAACATAACCAAATAGATGTCAAGGGAGGAAGCAAATCATCTTCGAACTCAATACTTCGAGAAGATTACAACTCAAATTTGCTAGTGATAGTCGTTATCTAGGATCAACAATCTTACTTGATGGCTACAACACGTAATGTTCTTAGAAGGCATTCCGATGACTTTTTCGCATTATCAAGAGAGTGATTTTTCCGAAGCATCATGCCATCCTCCTCCATTAGCTTCCCCTGGTGCTTGAATCACGCAAGAGAAGGAAAACACTACGCTGTTGTCGTGGAAAATGATTAAATTCGACCTAATTATTTTATGCAAAGGGAAAGTAGACAAAACGAAAATAATCATGATCAACTATAAACATTTTTAGTTGGGGAAAATTTTTAATGATAGAAGAAATTTGTAACTTACTGATTCTATAGAAATATTTGTAATTCTATTGTAGTGCACGCTCGTATATTTTGAAAAAAAGAAAAAAACGATCACTAACTAATTTATCGGTGCGTTGGAAAAATCATTTTTTAGTTCGTGTTTTACTAACCACACCTGTATCATGATGTCCGCAGAAGAGATGGCTAAAAACAATCGCCGTAGCCAGAGTCCTCGACTTTGATCTTTTCCAGCGGGTGCTTCGCCCTCGCTTGAAACCCCTTCCCCCATCCTCGGTGAAGAGCGTGCCATCGCCAGAGACGATTCCAGCAGCGACTCGACCGAGAGGGGAACTTCACGGCGTCGCTCACTGTACCTCTTGGAGACAGCCCATGTACAGGAGCTTCACCAGATTCAAGTACTTTGTGCAACCCGTCCTTCAAAAGCCCCTTTGAACAAGAATCGTGGATGAATAAGCTCTCAGCAATTTTCACCACACAAAAAGACTCACGCCGTTTGTTCCTTCTTGTCGTGCTTCTTCGAAGCATCATCGCCCCCCGGAGGCGCTAATTGGACTTACCTGGATTTCACCGCGAAGAATGACGTTGCTGCGTGCGCTGTTTTCGAACTCAATCTCCTCTGCTTTCTTAACTTTGATGTTACGGGTGGCACCTATTGGTGTTTCATGAATCATGTATAGGTAAAATTAACAAAAAGAACACAGCGAAAAAAAAAAGATATTTTATACAGGATTCTCCGAAGGCGTTGTTCGTGCGTTTTAATAAAAAATTTGAATATAAAAAGGAGTTAAGCGAATTATCTCTCGAGGCACGCTTTATACAAATTGATTAAGATGTTCTACAGTTTGAGCCCACAAACGTCGGATTTTTAGTTTAGACACACCAACAATTGATGTCAAACGAAAGAGAGAACTTTCAGATAATCACCACTATGATTGTGCTAGCAATCTCATGGAGACAATCTGCCGTGTTCTTGATATTTTAGTCACGGCTCGGATGAGAGAAAATCTTTTTCTTTCTTGCATCTTGAAGACAACACAAGAACACAAACCCTTTTTCTCTATTTTCAGGAGCACCTTTTTCTATCCTCAAAAATAGAATTTAAATAAAAATTATATAACCGCTCATGCACGACCATCGTGCATGAGCGGTTGGTCAGCAATTGCTAACCATTCATGCATGATTCTCTCCCTTTAATTTTTATTTTATTTTGTTTTATATTATAATTAAAAGAAACACACATAGATTAATTAATAAAAATAATTAATCAATCCACACACACACACACACACACACACACACACATATATATATATATATATATATATATATATATATGTATATGACATAATCTTTATGTGTACATTTGAAAATACATTAACATATATTCATTTTGGACATATATGTGCATCATATGTAAATAGGCTTGTGACTATAATACAAATTAAAATAAATCTCATTTAATTTAATTTCAAATCGACAGAATTCGATTGCAATAATTGTAAACACATTTGCAACAATATTTCTCTTCATAATTGTTTATGGTGTGTGACATCTCTAAGTTCATCACTAAGTTGGTAGTAAGACTTGTACTAACACATTAGTACTCCCAAAAAAATTATTTGTCTCGATTAATCTTTTAGGTCCTACAAGCCATGATTGACATCTAGCAATATGTTATGGCTACCCAGATAGTGTGAATATTTTAAAAACATAATGAACCTATCAGATTTGGCTGTAATGCAATTCAATTCATCTGTCTTATTATGTCCCGATCAAACAAAGATCATGGAATATTTATCAAGTCACAAATTCGATCATATGCACAAATTTAATTGACATACATTTTATTTGAGACATAAACAATTTATTCTCGGTTACAATCCTGATCGAAGATTTCAATGCATTGTCATAATCAAATTGCATAAGACATCATTATTATACATTGCATGTAACAAGTGTGAAAGCTAGTACGAACACCTAGAGGGGGTGAATAGGTGTTTAAAATAAATCTTGGCAAATATATGCGGAATAAAATAAACTTCAAATAAAACAAAGGAGTTAGGGAAGAGAATAAAAACACAAGATTTATAGTGGTTCGGCTTAATCCAAGCTTACGTCCACTCTCCCACGCTAACAGTCTTCTTGGCTGGATTCCACTATGCAATCAACAAGAGATTACAACTTCGAGTGCAAACATTTAGTAGTAGATCACACTATCTCACTAAGTCACTCTTTTGGTATTTCTCTCACGATTACAAACGTTTAAGCTCTCAAGAGACAAGTATATGATCGAAAGTCGCTCAGACTTTGGAATTATAAATTCTACGCTCTATCTCTTACTTGCTCATCGGTCCTTCACCTCCTTAAATACTCCTCCACTTCCAAACTACCCGTTAGACAGTATCCCGGAGAATCGTCTTCCAATATACCCATTGGACAACTCTGTATCTAGAAGATTTGGTAGCCGTTGAGTGATAAAGGTAGAATCCCAAATTGATTCCGATCTCCCAGACAAACAGAATCTTGGTTTCCATAAGTAAAGCTTCTTCGTATAGAAAGATCTTGTCTTCAAGATCAAATCGTCAATTAAATAGATTGAGTCAATCAAATCAATCTTGATGTGGAATCCAAACTAGATCACTAGCCGTTATATGATTGAGCTTGAGTTACGATTCATCGAATCTGGATGTAAAGTCTGAGAGCAATAGACTTTACAATCTGAGTCTGTAGACTTTACAACGGGTCTGAACATATCCGCTTCGAACAGATTTAGCTTTAAGGTCTCGCACCCGGTTCAGCTTCAAGTATAGAGTTTGTCTTCTGGTTCAGCTTCAGATAGAGTCTCGTCTTCCGGTTCATCATTCATGTTGGCCCGGAATTAGTCGAGTTGACAGACTTCTGATGTAGAACAGACTTTGACACTAAAGTCCGCAGTCCTGGGCAATCTTCAGACTTTGAGTCTTGAGTCCGGCAGTCTTCGACTTTGACACGAAGTCCTGGAAATCTTCAGAATATACTTTGGACATGTGTTACGTTCAGTCTTCCTGGCCGTCTCTCGACTTTGATAATATCTTTTACATGTTCTATCATCTGCATGGTCTATTACTCAACCATCAAACATATTAGTAGCCTTTGATTTATTTTGTCATCTTCAAAACATCATAAGGGATTTCCCTAACAATCTCCCCATTTTTGGTGATGACAAAACAATCTTTGAATATGCAGATTTGTAAACATACTTTTAAATCAAAGGATATCAGAAGATAACAAATAGATCGAGCATAAGAATATATAGAAAAATAATCACAGCTCAATATTATGCAATAATATCAAATCAATCAGCACATATGCATATTCATATCTTCTCCCCCTTTTTGTCATAATCAAAAAGTGATAATAATGGATTCACGTAAAGAATATAAAATGACATATAATTTCCAAAAAGATCAGCTTTTATAAAACAAGTCGAATATTAAAGATATGCAATATAGCTCACTTCGATCATATATATCAGCAAATATCCAATAAAAATCACGGATGCATCATAAAATGCACGTACCCTTTTTGTCATAATAAAATGATAATATCAATAAGAGATTTGTTAATGACAAAAAGTAATAAAAGATGCACTAACCGGATTTTTTGAACAAATTTTGACACATTTACCTTTCATTCCATTCATAATAAGATCACGATTAATTCAAAAGGATTTTTCAAAATTGATCAAAGCTCCCCCTCAATTTGTTGCCTTTTTGAGATGATCACGATTCTTTCATTTTTCTTGGATTTGATTTCTCCCCCTGTCATCACGACAACATTTGTGAATAGAAACAATTGTTGCTTGTGCACGTTGAACAGAATATATTTCCAGTATTTCCTTTGTAGCAACAACATCCACAACGATCACTTGCATTTTGAAATTCGAGGCAAAATTTTATTTTCTTCAATCAAGCTCGTCTTGAATTCAACCTGCATAAACAATTGTCGCAGGAGATATTTTCTGATTGATCCAAAATCTGCGTAGATTTGTAATCATTCTTGCCTTATTGAATTTCCTGCAATCAACTCATTTCCCTTTTTGATATCAATCAATTTGAATCCTTCCTTGACGTTAGAGTAAAATATAAAATCTCCATAAACAAATATTCTTTCTTAATTCATCATAACAAAGTATTCAAAGAAAGAATATTATGCACAATGATATTTTGAAAAATAAATTCTCACTTAGTCATAGTACGATAAAAACAGAGAAAATAAAATCTTTGAGTATCTCAGAAACAATATCTTGCAAAATTAGTATCACGTAGAATCAGATTTTTACTTTGCAAAATATGACAATTTGAGAGCATAAATTTAGACAAAATAATTTGAATTATCTCAAATAATCACTCTTGTTAAATCAAATCTGAGGGTATAAAATTAAACCAAATAAATTATTTTGTCTTTAAGCATGATATCAAAAATGATCACACGTATCAAATTAAATTTCGAATCACAAAAACAAATCATGCGATTCTTTCTTCAATAAAACAAAATATGATAATTATAAAATCTGAATCAATCAATGTTATATCGAATATCAAGCATAATGAGAATTATTGCCCAAATCAAATTGAGAATAAAAAAAAATTCCTTACCAAATCCCCTTTCTTCTTTCTTCTTTATATCCTCAATTTCCTCATCGGATTCTGAGTCTGTGTCCGAGTCGACTTTGATTCTCGAGTCCGTGTCCGAATCAAACTCAGATTTTGAATGTGCCATCAAGCATATATTTTCTTGATCACCATCTTCTTTCATGATTCTTTTATGGCCATTATGCTTGTATTGACTTCTTCCATCAAAGTTCCTTCCTTTTCTACTCAGCTTTTTGAATTTCTTGACCATAAAGGCAAGTTCTTCGTCGTCCATGTCATTTTCTGAATCTGTTTCATCAAAAACAGCATTAGATATTAAAGCGATGGACTTCTTACCTTCGGAATTTTCGTCATTAAGTTGTTCCACTTCATAGGATTGAAGAGTGCCCATCAATTCATCAACAGAGAGTGGCATAATCCTCTGAGTCTCCCGGATTGAGGTCTTGACATGATTCCAATCTTTTGAGAGATCTCGCAAGAGTTTGTTGACCTTCATCGGGGCAGAAATTTGCTGACCTTGATATGCTAAACCATTTACAATTTCTGTAAAAGGGCTGAACATATCTCCAATTGACTCTCCTTGCTTCATCTTGAAGGATTCATATTTGCCGAGCAGGAAGTTTACTTTTGTCTCTCTTACACGATCGGTCCCTTCATATGTAAAATGAAGTTTATCCCAAACTTCTTTTGCTGTTTCACATGAAGAGATTCTATTATATTCAGCAGGAGACAAAGCGCAATATAAAGAATAAATTGCTTTCGCATCAAGCGCTTCTCTTTTGGACATCTCCATCTGAGACATAGGAGCGGGGGGTTTGATTTCTTTGTCTTTGCCATTCTTATTTGATGTAGACGTAGTAGTGGGATTGATTCCTCTTTCCACAACATCCCATTGTAAGAGATCTCTGGATCTTAGGAATGCTTTCATTTTGTTCTTCCATACGTCGTATTCCTTTCCATCAAAATATGGTGGCATTGTGTTGCTTTGTCCCTCCATAAGTCCTGGTGCCAAGATACTAGCCATAAAGAATCTTTAGCTCAAAAGTAAAAACACTTTTATAAACCGAGCACTTGGCTCTGATACCAATTGTGAAAGCTAGTATGAACACCTAGAGGGGGTGAATAGGTGCTTAAAATAAATCTTGGCAAATATATGCAGAATAAAATAAACTTCAAATAAAACAAAGGAGTTAGGGAAGAGAATAAGAACACAAGATTTATAGTGGTTCGGCTTAATTCAAGCCTACGTCCATTCTCCCACGCTAACAGCCTTCTTGGCTGGATTCCACTATGCAATCAACAAGAGATTACAACTTCGAGTGCAAACACTTAGTAGTAGATCACACTATCTCACTAAGTCACTCTTTTGGTATTTCTCTCACGATTACAAACGTTTAAGCTCTCAAGAGACAAGTATATGATCGAAAGTCGCTCAGACTTTGGAATTATAAATTCTACGCTCTATCTCTTACTTGCTCATCAGTCCTTCACCTCCTTAAATACTCCTCCACTTCCAAACTACCCGTTGGACAAAGATCCCAGAATCATCTTCCAATATACCCATTGGACAACTCTGTATCTAGAAGATTTGGTAGCCGTTGAGTGACAAAGGTAGAATCCCAAATTGATTCCGATCGCCCATACAAACAGAATCTTGGTTTCCATAAGTAAAGCTTCTTCGTATAGAAAGATCTTGTCTTCAAGATCAAATCGTCAATCAAATAGATTGAGTCAATCAAATCAATCTTGATGTGGAATCCAAACCAGATCACTAGCCGTTATATGATTGGGCTTGAGTTATGATTCATCGAACGGATGTAAAGTCCGAGAGCAATAGACTTTACAATCCGAGTTTGTAGACTTTACAAACAGCCCGAACATATCTCGCTTCGAACAGATTTAGCTTTAAGGTCAGACGTACCAGGTTCGCCTTCAAGATAGAGTCTGTCTTCTGCTTGCCCGCCAAGATAGAGTCTCGTCTCTCGGTTCATCATTCACATTCGGCCCGGAATTAGTTAGAGTTGACGACTTCGATGTGTAGAAAGACTTTGACACTAAAGTCCGCAGTCTGGCAATCTTCGACTTTGAGTCTTGAGTCGGGCGGTCTTCGACTTTGACACGTAAGTCTGGAAATCTTCAGAATATACTTTGGACATGTGTTACGTTCAGTTTTCTGGCCGTCTTCTGACTTTGATAATATCATTTACATGTTCTATTATCTGCATGATCTATTAGTCAACCATCAAACATATTAGTAGCCTTTGATTTATTTTGTCATCTTCAAAACATCATAAGAGATTTCCCTAACAACAAGAAGACAGATTCCATATTGCGCACATGTGCAACTTCGTATATGAACAAACTATGACCATTAGGTATAAAGACGAATCAATGACTAGGCATTATGTGCACCCGTAAACCATAGTTGTTCGACACTCAAGTTAACATTGTTCCTCAGGTCTAAGGATTATTTACACAAGATCAAAGCATGAACAATTAGACATTGACATTGTTAAAAGCTTCCATGTCGCTAATCGTTTCATATGCGTTACGTTCAGTGAACTTATCTAATACAAACACTTGTGTTTTTAACTCAGGCATCATAATACCCAATAACTTGTGACTCACAATTCCCTTAAATATCCAATAATTAATGATGAAGTTAAGAACACACTGGTCTCAACAGGATTATTAATATCCACTCAATAATCTATCGACCGGGAACAATTTAAAGATTCAGTCTAACTATGAACTTGTCACAAGAATATGTCTAGTTGCAACTGATTGCAACTGATCTTATAGAATCATTCATAAATATAAAATAATTGGACATGTGAATAAATACGTCATTGCCATTGATTAAATAATAATAATGATATTACAACTGAAATCCCTAATATATAACTATTACATAATAGCTTTAGGGCATATATCCAACAGCACCTAATTGGACTTGACCTCCTGAACATCAAGACTTGAAAAGTGAGACTGGAGACTAAGGCCGTAAAGTGGTGGGAGACGACGACAATGAGTAGCGTGATTTGCTTCATTTACCTTCTCCAAGGAAATGTGAATCGTTCCGCACGTTGTGGCCAAATACCTCTGACTCGTCCAATAAGTTGCATCGCTGAATGCCTTCCCGGAGCTCTGCGATATCCGGAAGTTCATGCGAGATTGACCCTCGCCAAAACAACAGGGTTGTTCGAGTACCCGCCAACCCACATATATTTCAGGTTATGGAAGAACGAGAGGTCTGGTAAAGTTTCAATGGATGGGCACTCCACAAGACTTAAGTGTGTCAAGTTTTTCAATCTCTCAAGACCTTTAATTTGGAGTAGATTCTTGCAATTATGAATTCTTAATGTCTCTAGATGTGTTAATTGGGAAACGTCCACTCTTACAAGGGAGTCACAGATCTGTACAGATAGCTTTTCCAAGTTTTTCAATTTTTCAAAGCCTGGAACTTGACCATCTTTCCATATTGGATCAGTTGACCGTAAAATCCGTAAAATCAAGAGTTTCAAAGATTCTAGATGTTCAAGGCCATCAAGGTTGGACAAATTCCAGCAGTCACCTACAATAAGTCTTGTTAAGGATTTTAATCCCTCTAGGCCCTTGATCTCTGTCAGCTTCTTGCAACAAAAAAAATTTAATTCTGACAAGAATTCCAATGTTGACAAACTCGGGAACTCTTTCAACTCAAGACAACCATAGACATAAAGTTTCAATAGTCCTGAGGGAAGCTCCGGCATGGATTCCAACAATGGGCAACTACTAATATAGAGCTTTTCTAGGTGGATTAAATGAGAAAATTGAGGAAATGTACGTTGTTGACCGGTGACTTTCAAAATTTTTAAAGAGGCAGGGAGCTATGGCAGCGACTGAAGCATCTTGCAGCCGTCTAATTCAAGTCTCTAAAGACGAGAAAGCTTATTGAATGTGCCATGGAAGCCCAAAACTTTTATCCCACTTAATCTAAGGATCTTCAATGAAGCCAACCCATCTATATGTATTTTCCCTCCTAGGCTCTCACAATATGAGGCGTCTAATTCTTCAAGGTTGCCCAACTTGCTAATAGTACTAGGTAAATTACTCAATTCATTACTCCTATAAATATGATCAAATTTCATATCCAAATTCCCAGTGAATTCAGGTGAATCACAACTAATTGCATCAAACTGTCTCAATTCATCCGACTGGTGCCACATACTAGAGTCGGTGATATGATGGGAGGTATATTTAAATCCGAATGATAATCGCCGCAATTCCATGAGGGATCCAATACTCTCTAGAAGTTTACATAACCCGGGGCAAAAACTCAGGTCAAGGGTCGACAAATTTACCAGAAGGCTAATTGAATCGGGAAGTCCAACCAATGATTTGCAACCAGCAGCATTAAGCACCTCTAGCTTCTTCAAAGAACCTATAAATGGAGGAATTTCCACTATAGCAGTCTTGGCTATGTAAAGTTCCTTCAGTTCTTCCAACTTATCCATTTCTTGGGGTAGCTCTTGGAGTTTATAACATTCCTCTAAGTCCATAAAAATGAAGCTCTCGGCTACTCTAATAGAAGGGTGAATTTGCTTCAGACTCCTACATTCCTTGAGACGAAGTATCTCTAAATTTTGGAAGGCTGATAGGTTGGGAGTAACTTTTAAACAGTTGCAATAGCTAAGATCTAGAACTTTTAACAGCTTCAACATCTACAAAACAAAATGATTGATAAATTTTCGATAAGAATAAGTCATTAGAAACAAAAGACAAAACAAGATGATCTCCTTTCTAACCTTAAAATGACTCCAACCTTCCCAAAGCTCGGAAATGTCACTTCTTGATAAATTGAGTATCACTAATTTCTCTGGACAAAAATTGGTGGCCACGGACGCAAGACATTCTCTCCACTCGAGCCATCGTAACTTCGGAAGCAAGTTTCTGGAATCTCCAATCACTTTTGCACGACGCACTGAAAGGAACCTTAAATTTGGTAGTGTCTCAAATTGTTCAGTTGTGAATTCCCTCTCCGATCTTCCTAAAAAAGTAAGACGTAGGGCCTGAACGCGATCCTTTTGATTTCCCTTCACAAATGTTGCATCAAATCAACTAACAGTGGACCCATATATACCACTTTACCTTCATTCTATTGTGGTGACGTTGATGCTCAATTCAGACCACATTTTTATCATATATGTGATTATTTATTTTTCTATGATGAAATTATTCCCCTTGCTTACATTCCTTCTTTTATCCGATTAGAGGATCAGCGCAATAGGTCAATTCAAGCGAAAAAAAGGCGATACTGACACCAATTGCACAAATAACCACTAAATAGTAGTGAGTTTATTGTTTAAACCTAAAGTTTTCTCCTTTTTTTCCTTTTTTTTCCAATTCGATGGAAATGTCTACCATGTACAGATGCTTCCTAATCATATCAAGGAAATAATGTAAAGAGAGTAATTTCGGCCATGAGGTCTAACAATTCATTCCAATCAAGAAAATTCATGTCAAAAGGGAGAGAAGAATGATAAAGGTAACAATTACCTTATTTCTTGTAAGTGCTTCCAAGGCTTCCTCATGCGCCCATAACCTACTTCGATTCATAGGCACGTAATCTTCTTGACAAACAATATTCCTACCAAGGTCTCTCAGTTGGTCATGCATTTGCACCTTTCCATCATCTCCGATTTTTATTAGCGACATAAAACTCAATGTTTCAATCCCCATTTTTTGAAAAATTACAAGCATCCCACATGTAGAATGCGTATCTTAAATCATCTCAATGAAGAAGCAAGCAATATCCAAAAATATCTGCTTGTCCTCCTTTTCTAATGCGTCATAACTTATCATCAACTTATCTCGCACTTTCTTATGTGGTACTTTCTGCAACTTCTTTAAGGTGTCTTGCCAAAATCCTTGGTTCTGCCCACACAGAGACGAACCTATAACCTCAAGGGCTAAGGGGAGCCCTCCAGTAGTGGACACGACATCATGAGAGAGAGATGCAAATTCACATGGAGGAAAGTCCCTCCTAAAAGCATGTCTACTAAACAAGATCAATGACTTATCCTTAGCAATTTCCTGGAGTTCGTACTTGCAGTTCACCCCAGCATCATCAAGAACAGTCCTTATCCTTGTGGTAATTATTATCTTACTTCCCATCGCAAACCAGCCATGTTTCCCAACAAAAGCTTTGATCTGTTCATGATCATCCACATCATCTAGAAGAATTAGGACTTTCTTACGTTTAAATCTAGATTCCAAAATTCTAATTCCGTCATCCATATTAAACACTTGGTCTCTCCCTTTCAGATCAAATATTAATTGATTCTGCAAGTTAAAAATGCCATTGCATCGCGACGATTCTCAAATATTTGTGATAAAACTACGATACTGAAATTGGTCGGAGAGCTTATTGTGGACGACCTTGGCTAAAGTTGTCTTACCGATGCCCCCCATTCCATATATACCAACAATTTGGGTAGCACTAGAGTTATCATCCAACAATCTCAAAATTTTCTCCACAACATTATCGATTCCGACAAGTTGCTCGGTAACAACTAGCTGAAAAGCCTTCTTTAACTCACTCAAAACTTTTTTGACGACCACTTTCACCAATTCTCCTTCATGGCTGTTTATAAGGCATTCAAGCTAAAATGCATTAGAAAAGCAATCATATCCTATTATATCTCATCATTACAACACTACAGCATATAAGAGTTGAAAAAAAAAAAAAGAAAAAAAAACCGAGCGCAAGTTGAGAAACACACGAATGTAGAACCTCTACAAGAAAGATCCTATTGCAAGAAAGTAAACAAAGCTTTGATGGAAAATGAAGTACCCGTCAGCAGTTTTCTCCGATTCCCATCCCTTTAGGGAAGCTACTTCTTGAAGTGCTACTTTCCATTTCTCAACGTCCTCCCAATACTTCCTACTTAAACAGGAGAAAGCCTCTCCAAAGCTCCCTTTTTGGTTTCGCACATCGGTCGGTTCAACATGGTAAAATATGGGCAAGACAACGTGCCCGCTTTTGATGCACTTCGTCATCTCAACGAGCTCTTGCAGACACCATTTGCTCGAAGCATAGTTTTGAGAGAGAATCGAGATCGAGATTTTACTATTTTTAATGGCTTGGAGAAGGTTGGTGCCAATCTTCTCACCTTCGCGAAGCTCATTGTTGTCTCTGAACACGTGGATTCCGGCATCGACAAGGCCATTGTAGAGGTGATCCGCGAAGGTTTTGCGAGTATCCTTACCACTTAAGCTCAATAACACGTCATAGTTGTCACTACCCGTCGAAGCGGCGGAGGAGCTACACGCACTGGCATCATCAGCTTTTCGACGTGCGCTCGTCTCGTTGGTTTGGACAGAATTGTGTGCGAGCACTAGATCACGTTTCATTTTTACTCCTGCGATGATTCTTGAACCGATCTCTCCGTGAATATCGAAGAATGAAATTCCTCTATTCGGGTTGCCCAACAAGATGACCGTGGAGATCTGAGTTTTTTGGAACTTCACACCTTCAAGATGCACATGGATCGGGAGGAAAAAAGTAGACAAATTACTAGAAAATGACTGGATTTAGTCGTCGCGTGAAGCTGGCGCGAACCCCCATGCCTTTCCTTTAGGGCAAGTGGGATTTAGCTGTGGGCGGGGCCCACCGTTTTGCATCGACTGGTACAATTTTTTCACTCTACTTAGTCGTTGCGTGTGAAGTCGGCGTCCTCGCGAACCACCCATGCCCTTTCTCCTGGCACAGTGGGATTTAGTTGTCGGTGGGGCCCACCGATTTGCATCGATTACGCTGTTATTTGTTAAATCGCTAATTTAATTTTATAAATAATTACCGCGTATCATGTCTTTGCCCTAACCACTTCCATAGGATATAATAATACTTATCATTCAACAAACGGCTGTGCATAATTGCGCCATAGATTTGATGAACTCATTATACGCGATTGCATACGATTTGTTTAAGCAACAACGCAATGAAATAAGTAAGATTTTGTGAGAGCACGATTGATTGTTGTAAAAGTTTAAGTTATTAGATGAAATAGTAATTTATTAATCAAATATTCTAACAATCCCCCTCAAATTCAGTCCGGTCTTTTGCCTAATAGTAAACATGGAAATTTAATTTGGAGACAAACGGGGTATGTAAAAATTTGAACTCAGGATTTGAGGGAGCACAATCCACTATTCTAAAAACTTAAGTCATTAGATTAAGGTGTAATTTGCTAATTAAATATTCTAACAAAACATTACATGCCACGCCCCAATTAAAATAATTAAATTTTCAACTTGAATCTATTTTTTCTAATTATGAGTTTGTTGATGATTATGATCTGACCTGAATGGACCCCTAGAAGAAGACTCTTACGACATGAATTCCTTGGATCAAAGTGTGCGTGCCGTTTGGGGAATGTTTAGCCCCTTCCTTCAAGTACGACTTTCGTTCGAAACAACAGCTTTCTGGATTTGGTAAACTTTTATGGAATTTTTAATATTGTAAAATGAGTTCCAGCTGTTCTTGTTCTAATTCTTCCAGGACACTATCTATGCGTCTTAAAAAATAATAATAATAATAATATGACTATCCATAGTAGAGCTTGTATTTCTAAACTCTCATGCTATAAATGAAAGATGCGTGTTTAGTGATGGTATACATAATTGAGCCCTCAAATAATTATAGTCGTTGTTCAATTTGTCCCTATTTTCTCATTATACATAATACATGGTGTTTGCTTTGTTAGTATGACATTTATGTGGAGTCAAGACTTTTTATGATCATGTAGAACCGAGTTTTTCACAATTTATATTTCAAGGCGGGGAAACTACAGTTGTCTTCTTGTAAAGTAAGATAGTTACTTGACTCTTTTGGATGGTTTTGAGCTCAAAACGACACTTGAGTATCTCCACACTAGATTCAAAGTATCGTTGATAAAGAGGAAGAAGGGAAAGTAGGAGGTGAGGTGGGAGGATGAAGTGCATATAGAACTTGATTGATAATTCAAAAAATCTGTCAAAGTATTGTACATTTCATTTGTCTACGTTGGGAATCTAGAGATGCCTTCAAGTTTCAGGTGACTACTTGAGGCAAATACACCTGGTGGTGGTTTTACCTACATATTCTAATTCGGAAGCTATTGCATACACTCTAAACACACAATTGAACTAGACTTCCTAGCCAAAAATTGCGTAGCTTTCTGAATGAGCTTGGGCGCATTTGAAAAAATTAAGAAAAGTTGAACTAGACTTTCCATTAAAAAGGAAAATTACAATCGTCTTGCTCATTTTTAGGGGCCAGCGAATGCAAAGGAGTCAATTAGAGTGGGTCGCTTTGATTGACTCTTTGCACTTGTAGGCCCTAAAGATTGACCGGCATCTTGCTTTTTCCCTAATGGATGACTTTTTGAATTAGTACTCCAAACGCATAATTTTTTAATTTATATTTTTGGGCTAAATCAAAAGACTAAGATCAGCAGAATTAAGCAAGGCGGCAGGCTCTTATTGGGTGTTTGGTAGAGATATTTTTGTTTCTGTGGAATGAGAAACTTATTAAGCAAACGGCACTTGCAGTGTTTGTTCTTGGAATGAGGTACGTTGCTAAGCTGCTAAGCCTGCACAAATCGAAGGAATATTCCAGTGGACCGAGATGGAGGTCCTCCGTTCAGTAAAGAATGGGTTTGTAGGGCTAGTATAATGCAATCTATCACGCTCTGCTCTTTATTTCTTCATCCTTGGTTTCACAAGTCTATTATCGTACAATTGCTTCTTCTTCTTTTTTCTTTTTTTTTCAGAAACAAAAAGCAATAGAAAGAGATATCTTACCTTTACCAAAAAAAAAAAAAAAAAAAAAAAAAGCAAAGGAAAGAGAATTTCTTTATGCAACAAAGGATCCCCATCTCAGTCCTCTCTAAGATCTTCCTTGGATCCACACAGGCTCAATAACTGAACAATGCACCCCATTCCAGGAACAAACGCTGAAAGCAAAAAGATCGATGCTTGGTATCTCCACCTAACTCCCAATAAGAGCCCACCAACTACCCCCAAAACATGAGAAAAGCCACTTTAAGTTTTCCTTTTTAATGGAAAGTATAGTTCAAATTGCTCAACTTTTTTCAAATGTGCCTAAAGTCATTTAGAAAGCTATGCAATTTGGCCTGGAAGTCTAGTTCAATCATATGTTTGCTTTAGATGCTATAGCAAGTTATCAACATGTTCACATGCGTTCAAACTCATTCAGATAGCTACACTATAGTATGTCTAGTTCAACTGGCTTTCTTTTTCTTCCCAAGCGACGGGAAGGCTTCTTCATGTTCTTTCTTTATGAGAGAGAGAGAGAGGGGATCCAACTACCAATAACTTTCGAGTTAGAATGTAGAAGTATAACTATCTAATTGCATTGCCTAAAATTTGAAGGCCTCTGGAGTTCTAATATGGACAATTGAAATGTATGATAATTTGAGAACTTTTATGACTTATCAATCAAGCAAGTTAATAATTATGAACATGGAAAAAAACAATTTGGACTTTCCTTCACTACAACGTTAATAATCCAACTGAAATTTCCAATCGTAACATTTATCGTCTTTAAATTACTACATATTATTAATTGATATAGGAACTTTTAGATGTGGCATGTGCACGGCACATGTTAAGGGAAAAGGTTATTGGGGTTAACTAGTGTATAATTATATGAGTTCAGGTTTAGGGGAGGGGGAATGTAAATTAATGAAGAACTTGAAAGTTATGAGGGTAAAATAACATTTTCCCTAAATGTAAGAATGAGGTTTCACGTTCATGGAACCTTAAGAGTGTCATGACAATTTATCTAATTTAAAGTGATTTTCCTCATTTTTAAACGATGTAGTTGCATTTAATCACGGTTAATATTTTCTTCTGTACTTGGTTAGGAAAATTTCCTCCAATCGTATCTTTGATTGGTGTCTAAATTATTAACTGTAAACTTAATTAAATCTAAATGTGAGTGGTCTTCATATTTGTAACCCACCAATTAGAGGCATAGCATGTGATAAGGAAAATATGGCCCATTAGATAGTAATCTATGATGTAAATATTTTGGTGCATGGAGAGAGAACCTCTATGCAGTTTGTGACAAATTTCAGGATTTTTAGTACATTTGTCATATTATTTTATTTAAGTTCATAAGTTAAAGAAAATCAAATTGTTGATGTTCTAGCGCAAGAAAAGAAAGCAATTTTTTTGGAGCTTAGAATTAAGCTCATAAAATCTATTATGTCCGTTGGATCTAAAATAGATATAGTGAATCTATTTCGTTAGATAAATGTAAAGTAATGCTCCAAAGCACTTTCAATGAGTGGCCACTATTTTAGATTCACCGCATCTATTTTAGATCTATACATTAGACACTATTTATTTTATAAGCTTAAATCTAAGCTCCAAAAAATAATGGTTTCTTTTTTTGCGTGAGCACATCCGCGATTTGCTTTTCATTAACTTATTAATTTTAATAAAAAAATAATAAATTTAGGACTCCAAAATTAATAAATATGATTATCGGACAGTGATGTTCTTACTTCTTCTTTTTTCAACTTTTGGCCCAAATGTTTTCAATACTATTGGCTTTGCAGTTTTTTTTTTTTTTAATATTAGACAACTTATTATAATGATAAATAGTTTAATTATGGGATCTCTTGTTATGCTTGTCTTTAATTTTTCTTGAGCCAATCTGCAATTTTTGAAAGGAAGCAAGCAACACAAAATATGAGATAGTTGAGAAATTAAGAAAAAAGGAGAAAAAAAAAAAAAAAACAAAGTGAGTTAGGTGTCCATAAACGCACATCAACTCCTCAAGGCTCCCCCTCCATGCACCAAAATACTTACATTATAGAATATTATCTAATAGGCCATGTTTTCCTTATTCCACGTCATACTGATTGATGGGGTACAAGTATGCAAAACACTCGTATTTAATTTTAGTTAAGTTTACAGTTCCTAACTTGGACACCTATCAAAGGTATGGTTAAGAATCATATATAAAGAACTAGAGATTTTTTTAAGTGACCATCAAAAGCAAATAGCTGTGTAAAATTTCTATGTGAATGTGCTACGTGACTCAGCCTCATGTGAGGTTTACCCTCTTTATATGTTTGTGCGCTTGCGCTTTGATGGCGTCAATGGGTACTTCAGGCAATTACAAAGTTTTCTAACCACAAATGCGCTTCAATAGCCGCGCATAGCTCCAACACATGAGACTTAGTTGGAGTTATTTTCAGGCAATGCATTTTGCACATTTAGTTTGTCAGATGAGATCAATAACCTATGAGGAAATAACGAGATATTAATTTATTTCAGGAAGCATGAGTAATTTGCACAACCTATAGATTAGATATATATGTATATATATTTGCTAATAATATTTCTTATATGATTCTTGATGTATTTGATATTTCACATTTATATATTTATTGACTTACATACCGGAGAAGGAAGAAAAGCAAATAAGAAGAAGGGGGGCTGGTGCCATGAGACAATTTGACCAGCTTTGAGCAAATTAGATGGTCCTCCGTTGGAACGGTGGAGTTTGAACAGGTAATGCCATGTCTCGGTCCAATTCTTCTATAATTTCCTGTTTCAATTTTGTTCAACTTGAATTTCTGACCTTTCTTCCACGGTAAGTTTGACATAGTAATTGTCTCAAATTGATAACGTCTTCGCGAAGGCACAAGTTCAAGACGTGGAAAAGCTCGAGAAATTCAATGCTTTCAACTACAGGAGATGGAGCACGAAGATGTGCTGCCAATTGGTCGTTGCACAGGTTGGCTATGCTCTAAGAACTACATGTACGAGATTAATCTTCCAATAGGGAACTCATCGAGGTCCAAAGAAGTGAATGGAAAATGACCAAAACAGCCTATTCATGATCCACGACGCAATGGACAACTCTCTTTTCGACATCCTCACATGAATCGACGGCTAATGATGTTTGGAAATGCGTCCAAGAGAGGCACGTAAATAAGAACGCCACTAACATCTTTCTTGGTTAACAAGTACCTCGATTATAAAATGATCATTCTATGCCTATCACTGATCAAGTCAATGAATTGAATGATATTGCAACTGCGTATGCAGATACGGATGAATCAATCTCCAAGACTTTTCTCGTTTCTATTATTGTTGGTAAACTTCCATCTTCATGGAAAGACTACCAAAAGCTTTTAAAGCATTAGAAAGAGCCTTTTGAGTTTGGATCGATCGCTTCAACGCATTTAAGCCGAAAGTCAGGCCAGAAATCATGATGTATTTGGAAACCATTTAGGGAACTTTTTGAACGAGACTTGCTTTCGGAGTGGCAAAATGGATAATGTGGCTCCCTTTTGCGATGACGAAAGAAGAATGGAGCCAATTTGGTAGAGGACAATGACGTGGTGGCGATGATCATGGGGGTTCTCATGGTGAACGATGATGAAGGTTGGTGGATTGACTCCAGTGAAACTTGCAATGTTATTCCCCACAAGACAAAAAATATTTATGCTCTCTCGGACCACCCCGTCATTGAGTCAGCTGATCCGTCAATGTTCGATTACCAAAAGTTAAGTTTTTTGCGAGTATTCTATCCCAAAGACAATGAAGGAATTCAAGAAGCTTGATTCAAGATCATGTGTGCGTGTATGCCCCGTGAAGAGATGACATGTTTCCAAGAGCACATAATAGCACGAGGGCAATAACTCTATCAATGATTTAGTACATGGTACCGACTTAAATTGATATCTGTTTGTAAGATTTAAGAGGATTTCGCTACTTGCAAATTAAGCTATTTGGTTTGGCAAAGTGAATGAGAGAAAGAAAACTTAGTTCTATGATTTTCTTTGATACTTAACTTCATTTGATAAATTAGTAAATGTAGATTTTTGACATCCCAACACGTAGTTTATTCTGATTTCGCTCAACCTAGTATCACCAAATTAATAGGTATAAATTCCCTCTCGAATGTGAAGTAGAACTCATCCATTTCCAATGGAATCAAGTGAGAGAAGGGAGAATTGAACTTAATTGATTTGGTATGATATTAAGGAATGAAAAGTCAAGACCATGATAACTGAAGGTACTTTGTTAGAGGAGAAAATAGTAGCTCCATCAAAAGAGTAATTTCATGATTACAAAATATTTCCTACAACCTAGTCGGACAGAAGTCCTTCCTTTTATACTGTTGATTGGTGGGTTATAAGCACATACCTCACCGAAATTCAATTTCCATTAAATTTATATGCAGCTCATATCCATAACTTATAACCCACCAATCAGAGATATGATTGAAGAAATTCAGCCTTTGTAAAATTGGCTTGTTAAGTGTATCAAATGTTGCATTGGTCTTTGATGGGCGGGCTTAAACGAGCAACAAAAATTTGATAAATGCAAACTTTGCAAATCAATTTCGCTGACTACTCTTTGAGATCAATAATCGCAACATCATCTCTTTCACGTAGACGAACTTAGAAACGACGGCCTGGCAAAAAAGCTGTTTCTATATAGGAATGCTGTACAATATCGTGTAGACCGAAAGGGAACTTCCCACGCAGAAACCTTATAAGCAGCCGTTGCTGCCTGCTATCCATTATGTTGAGTACGGTCGACTGATTCGGTTTTGGAGTTTGTGGTGGTGCTGTTGCAACCTGATGACAGTGGCCGTGGAGGAGCGGAGCAAAGTCAGCTGCCATGGAGTGCGGAAGAAGAAGAAAGACCAAAGCGCAAAAAGAACAAATATGTGACAGCCTGAGTTTAAAAAGAATGATGCGACATTTTCACCTAGTTAGACTTGTAATGCATTGCTAATAATTTTGTGACATGGTGCAGAAATCTCTCATAGAGCGAAATTTAATATGTTGAGATACTTATTAGGTAAAGATAAGTTTAGGTATCTAATGAATAAAAGTCCAAGCATTTGCAACATCATTATCTGAAAAATGACAGCAAGCGTACATGTTGTCCATCATAAACGAAATCAAGCTCACGAAGTTACCTTTTCTATTTCTTACATATGAAAAATCAAGCTCACCAAATTTTTCAATGAATGGATCATAAGAAAGTTCTTTTATTGGTCGGGTCATTAACATATGAATCAGTAATAGCAAATATGTCCAGAAGGATGATGGATAGAGGTCCCCGGGGTGGAGAAAAACCCAGTTAGCCGAGGAAGACCAGAAGGTAAAAGGAAAACCTAACAAGCCAGGTTCTAAGAGTAAGTTGGAGCAAGAAAATTTCGAAAGCTAAGTTAATTCGGGCTTGTTCCAAGAGATGTACCAAGTGATGTTTTAGCCTCAGGTACCACTGATATAATTTAGTATCCAAAACTGGAAAAAGCCCTAAATCTACGGCTTCTCTTCGACCAAACGTATACTAGAATGAAATCCTGGTGAACGAGAAGGATCTCTTGAGACGACTGGGAAAGCACTGATCATAAGATGAGGAACATGAAGAGATTTCAAGTAAGGAAGAAGAATAACCCTATCAGAGTCATCCTCGGGGTTGTCCAAAAATTGAAGAGAGAGCTTGCCTTGCTCTTCCAACTCCTGAAGACCATCGAAGCCAACAATGTACGGCACTGGACGAGAGTTGAAGAAACTGGGAGCTTCGACAGTAGGTACTGTTGGAGTTGGAGGAAAAGAGAGAGCTATGGCTGAAATCTTGAATTTGAAACGAGAAAAATTTGGGAGAAGAGGTTGAAGACGATGGAGTATGCAAAAGATGAAGATGGAAAGGTGAAATCTATGCTCTGATGTCGAGGATGCGATCAACGTCCTCTTCTTTGTCATGGAAGCTGCTTTGCTTGCCGAAATATATTACCTAGCATCCCTTCACTCATTTCATGATCACCCCTTTCTTCTTTAATTCTTTTTTTTCTTCCTGCTGTTTGTCTGTCTGTTCTTGTTCCGTTGCAACAAATGGGAAAAAGAAAAGAGAATACTGTAAAGCGCCCCTGTTTTCCTTTCCTGCAGAATTGGAAGAGTAATGGACACTGACTATGGAATTCCATTATAATTCCATAAACAAGAACCTATATTGGCCATGGACGTCAAAATTCAAGACCCGTGTACAAGTTTAGAATGCCAAATAATGTGAATTAAACAAACTACGCTGTACTTCGGTACTTAATTAACTAATGCTAACAGTCTCACGATGTGGACAAACGAATTTGATTTTACTATAAGGGCGTCCAGAAAAGACATTTGAATCGTCAACAAACAGCTTTTTGACATCTAGTCAGCAACTGTTCTAGCTTCCAAATACGTTCTCTTGAACAAAAGAATTTCGAATGGAAATCGTTGAATATTGACTTAGTTCATGCCCAGCCCTGATACTCCGCATGTACGCCCTCGGTTTCTAATGTTAAGATGTTCATAAGGAACTCGCTGTCAAGTGTCAATCTTACAAATCAGTAGTTGGATATATTATTCCATAATCTCATGCTTTTGAATTGTCAAGAACAATTTTGCCACCTTCATAAATTGCATCCATTCAACAAGCTGCTTCAGAAACTGAAAAACTATCACTATAAACGCACATCTCGTGTCAATCGTCACTAATATTTTTGTCACATGGTGCATAAGTCTCTCAATGAGCAAAATTTAGAACGTTGAGATACTTGTTAGGCAAAGATAAGTTTAGGTGTCATGATGAATAAAAGTTCAAGCAATTGCAATGTCATTATCTAAAAATGATGGGCAAGTGAATACGTTATCCATTATGAACGATATCAAGCTCACAAGGTTACCTTTTCTATTTCCTACATATGAAAATCAAGAGCACAAAATTTTTCGATGAATGGATCATGAGACCTCTATCTCATGAGCCTTCGCACCCTAAGGAGAGAAACCAGTAGTGGAAAATATGTCGAGGAGGGTGATCCATAGAGGCCCAATTAGCAGAGGAAGACCAGAAGGTAAAAGGAAAACCTAACGAGCCAGGTTCTAGGATTAAGTTCGAAGCAAGAAAATTCCAAAGCTAGGTCGATTCGGGCTCCTTCCCGGAGATGTATCATGTGAGGTTTTAGCCTCAGGTACCACTGATAGAATTTAGAGTCCAGAACTGGAACAAGACCTAAATCTACAACTTTTCTTCGACCAAACATATGCTAGAATGGAATCCTGGTGAATGGAAAGGATCTCTTGAGACTGACTGGGAAAGCACTGATCATAAGATGAGGAACATGAAGAGATTTGAAGTAAGGAAGAAGAATAACCTGATCAGAGCCATCCTCGGGTCGTCCCAAAATTGAAGAGAGAGATTGCCTTACTCTTCCAACTCCTGAAGACCATCGAAGCCAACAATGTACGTCTCGGGACAATAGTTGAATAAACTGGGAGCATTGACAGTTGGGACTGTTGGAGTTGGAGGAGAGAGAGAACTATGGTTGAAATCTGGAATTTGAAATGAGAAAATTTTTCAAGCATAGGTTGAAGAAGATGGATTATGCAAAGGATGAATATACGAAGTCGAGGATGCCATGGACGTCCTCTCTTGTCATGGAAGCAGCTTTGCTTGCCAAACGACACCTCCACGGGCCTGAATCTCTGTCCACGTTCAATGATTATATTACCTCCATCCCTTCACTCACTTCATGACCACCCCTTTCTTCTTTGATTATTTTTTTTCTTTTGGTGGGTTAGTTTGTGTGAAGTAAATTTTCTCAGCCGTCGAGGGGGATTCTTGTTGTTTGTGATTCTGTTCAAATAGTACGAGTGTAAAAGGGAAGTTTCAGTAGAAGTTCTCGAGAAGCAAGAGCTGAAGAAGCACCCTTGATTGGCTAGTCGTATAAATTTAGGCGTACTTGTACTTTTATGTGCTTCTACTATCTGTAATCCGCAAAATGCTTTACTGGGGCAGTCGCAAGTTCTCGGAGGCATAAAAGAACTGCTAAAGTTTCCCTCAGTGAGCTAGTTTGTATGTGGGTAATCTTAATTTTCGTCAGAAAGTGACTGCTCTTGTTTATGAGAGTCATGACCATCATAAAAGTTTCAGCGATATTGCTAAGTCTTGTCTACTTAGAAAGATGAATCGAGTGCCCACCATTACCAATTGACAACTGTAGGAAATGTAAAAAATATGATGTTGTTGACTGGCCACTTCTCCGATTGTATGGAAAGGTCTAGGCTTAAGCTAGGGAAAAATGGAGTATTTGCTAATCAAATTATATGCAAGTGAAAAGACTTCTTTTTCTGTTTTCAACTTGTACGAGAAACTTTTGGGGTAAGCATGTGGAAAGAAATGAGTACCTAAAAGTTCAAATAGACATTAGAAGGAAAATTTTTAGAAGATGTTGTATTGGATCGAGTGAAACGGGTTATTTTTACTTGAAAGCAAGTGCGTAGTAGAACACATAAAAGGACCAAATTCAAAGTTAAGTTTACTGAACTTCCACTTGGTATTTCGTTTTTTTCCCCCATTATAGCATTTTTCAGTAGATCCCTCGTCAAAAGGTAACCAAGATTGAGTTAGTACTATTAGGATGAATGACCTAACAAATGTTCCCATATGGTATTGTTCCTTTCTATATCATTCTGTGATTTGATGGGTCTTCGAAGTTGTATGACAAAAGATGATCGATCCTAACAGGGCCCATTGCATTCCTTTCATCAGTATTTATTTAGTGTTGATGCAGCCCGTTCCTGGGCAACCGGGTGAGGAGGACTTTGTCATTAATGATATTTCTATTGGAATTATCCTAGTTGGCTGATGTGTACGTGTCATATCCAGAAGAAGGCTTCAGCCATCTTCATTGCACTCCTTGTGAATGGGTCGCCATAGATTTTGGTCCATATCATTGTGGGTCTTCATTGGGTGGTGGAAGCTTTAGTTTGGGAAGAAGGATTATTATATGTGCTGGAAGGAACAACATTGTGCAGAGAGGATAAGAAGCCATTTATTTAGTTCCATTTATTGTTATTGTACTTGTTTAAGGGGCGTGGTTTGTCGAAGAGCACAACACACTATCTCTGGCAATCTTAACCTAACTTTATTAATTGATGGCTCTCAAAGGCAATCATTTGAAGGATCAATTCTATTGTTGAGTCTTTTGGGATCTTGTCGATCTTCTTCTTGTATAAATTTTTATCGTGTTGTTGTATCTCCTTTCTCAATATGGTTCTTACTTGGAAGATTTCGCAGTTGACTAACTTGTAGTGATCTATTGTCTGCAATTGCATTGAAATAAAGCTCTACGTGAGCTGGACAACAGAAAAGTTACTAAGAAAAGGAGAGATTTTTTGGTCAAAGTGGAACCGTACATTCCGTATTTTCATTGCTTTAAATCTCCACATATACAGAAACTCAAGAGAGCATGTTTGATTAATAGGCCATCACTTCCTTAAATTGTGGGGGTTTATTCAAGGAGTAAACTGTGCAAACGCAAGCCCATGTTAATTAAAATTTAGGCTGCTTGTTCTTATAGAATTTTGACTATTGTTTTCCACATTTTTTCCCTCATGTGTAATGAAAGAATTTGTAGTTTATTGGGAAAGTTTGTCATTTTACTGCAGAGACTGCTATCTTGGGTGTCATAACTGCCGTCAATGAACACATAATTGATACCGCCGCATCTCAGATCCACACGTCATCCTGAGCCTTCTACATTTCCTTATTCGTTATGCATATCTGCATTGCAGGACTTGGAAACACTCGTTGAAGTTGTTGCACAACATTACTATGGTGATACCAAGAAGTGGAACTTCATTGCCACTACAGAGGCTATTAAGTGAGTTTAGACGATGTTAGCTGACTTTTCATGTAGCCATAGTTTGTGTAGTTTCCTGATGTTCTGGTAGTCTGTTTGAACCAGGTATTTGGTTAGGTTAGCCATGTTTCGGAATAGTGGCTATACGATGCTTCTACAGGGCGGAGAGATTCCAAATTCTGAGAAGGCATCAGAAGTTTCCTCCTCACAGTCCAGACCTGGAGATTCCAGAAAACCTGGATTTTATAGTGGGTCTGGTTCTTTCAGGAATAGCTTTGGGCAGAATGGGTGGAATCTGGGAGGAAGAGCACTGTCAGCGTTAAGCAGATTTGGAGAGAATGTCAGAATGGTTTCTGACCCACCGTGGTTGTGCAGGGTGCAGCAACAGAATGCTATTGTGGAATCTCTCGGTAGGTGTGTCGGGAGGTTGTTAGTTGAACCCTGGTAAAGTTGTATGATGTACTTCTTCTGATGCATTTTGTTTTATGACAGCTCCAAAGGCAGAGAAATCAACATTGTCATCAATTTTGTCCGTGAAGGGTGTTCATGGATCTTTATTTCTCATGGGGGAGATCCTATTTATCGCAAGGCCACTAATCTATGTTTTGTTTATTAGAAAGTATGGAACTCGGTCCTGGGCTCCTTGGTTTCTTACGCTGGCCATGGATGTGGTTGGCGTTGGCATCTTTCCTCAAGTTACTTTGTCTGCGTGGGGTAGTAAAGACCACAAGTTTCAGGACACCACTTCAGAAAAAGATGAGGTTAGAATCTAAATATGTATTCGCTCATTTGAATTTGTCCATTTAGCATGCATGCCCTGGCTTGTATCACAATGCTTTTGGACTGGCCTTTCTTCAGCCATCTAATGTCCAGATTAATGATTCTCTCATGACGTGTCAACTTATGTTCTTTTTCCTGTAAGTAGTTGAAAAGAAGAAAGCTACTCTGGGCACCCTACCTCATGAGAGATCCATTTTTAAGCAAATACACAAGGTACACTTATAGCTACTAGAAATTATATCCAGTGTGAAGTTTACATTTCTGGGATTAATTCCCTCATGGTAAATCATGTTCCTTCTCTGATATTTCAGGGAAAGGCTCGACAAAGCAGAGTAATTGTCGGAACCTGTTCCCCTTTTTGGGGCTCTTACAGGTGTTCCTATGTGTCCATTTTGCTTCTATTTTTTACGTTGGCTAAGATAAGGCTACTTATCATGGGCAATTGTGCTCATTCCTTTATGTTTACTCATGCAGCAAAAGTCATAGAGCTGATTGTGGGAGCCCAAACACGGTATACGTACATGTCGGGCTCATAAGAGTGAAGCCTTAGAAAGCTGGTCCACACTTTGAGTTGCCACGCCTCCCAGAAATAGAATACAGGGACTGTATACACTATCCTCATGAGTTACTAGAAGTTGAGGGACGACGTCTTGGCAATGAAAATTGACATTTTGATTTTTTGGAAAATAACGCAATAACTGGTGAAGTTCTGCTGCAGATCCCCAATTGAACACTGGTTTCTTGGTTTTGTTGGAAATAGATTTTGCTTCTAGCTTGATTGCATCTGGGAGGAAGTTCTCATTGTGCAGACTTCACTTCAGAGTTGGGGTTCGATCTTGTTCAATTTTCGTGGGGGGTTGAGGAAGAAAATCTTGTATCCCCTTTACTCTATGCTGTCCACTAATTCTTCTTCCCTTTCGTTTCTTTCCTTGTTTCTTTTTAAGCTAAGCCCCTTGTTTAGATCCCTACGTACAGAAGAATATTGCAGTCAGTTTGATTATGATCAAGTGACATTGTTTCTTTGGTTCGGATGAAGGAAACCTTTAGATGTGAGTAAGTGGATTTTGTTCTATTATTGATCAGAGTTCCCCCCAGTCTCTCTTCACATTACTTGTCTTACCCGTTAAGAAGTTTCCATTTCAAAGAGTCCACACAACACTTCCCATGCATGGTAAAGACTGAGAAGTCACCACTGTTCTGGTGACCGGGTTCTATGGTCTCTCGAGGAATCCCTCCCTTCCATCATAAAAATGTTGCATCCCAATGCATCTTATGTACTTTCTATCTGGAGTGTTGTATCACACAAATATTTTAAAGGTTTTCAATGAATGATTGAGATTTGTTCTTGCAATCCAATGATTAGAGATCCTCTGGGATTTGTACCAGGGCCAATGGGTTACAATTAACTTTCTACTCCTTTTACACATGCCAATTTTATAAATTATATTGAATCACCAACAATGACAAGGTTCATGTAAGTCTCGTATAAGTTTCCCTAGATCTAACAGTCTGTACTTGGAGTTAAGGTTGTGCGTTTGTACATGTTGGGTTCGCTGAACGCTAGCGATAGAAAAATGAGTAGGGAATGAATGAAGTGTCACTTGGCCATTGGTCAAAGTTACAGGGGGAAAATCATAAAATAATACAAATAGTGCATAAATTTTGGCTCAAGGTGTAACGTTATTCTTGATTTTTAATTTATTTAATGTCGGTCCCTTCCTTGTTGGTTATCCAGTATATCGTATCATCAAAGTTATAATTTTTGGCGAAAATTGGTTAGAATGATTACATTGAAATTTTATGCAAATGCTCAAGATTAAATCAGCAAAAATGAAAAATTTAGGAGTAAATTGGAATCTTTAGGATTGATTGGACAATTTTCCTTTTGGAGGAGAGACTCTGTCACCTCGATGTTTGCTGCATGAAGCATGACTCCTTGGTTCGAGCCAAAACAGTGAGTTTCGACATCAATGTATCCAGCTTATTCTTCATCAAATCGCTTGATATGACTAGTCGTTGGCCCCCTGCATTCGCAAGGACATTTTATGAGGATGAATGAGGGAAAGTTTTTCACTGGTGAACGCTAGCTTTACACGTCTATAGACTGTACATGCATGGATTCGCATTCATGAAAAAGCATATTGCGGAGTGGAAAATGGCATTAGGGACGGCAATGATGAAGAAATCAAATAATGTTTTAATTTGATCTTTTATGTAAACACGGCTCGTACCCCCCACATAAATATATAGGAGCAGTGACAGAGACCTGGTGGGGCTTGTGCATATGACTATCTGAGCCAGGAGCGCAGCGAAAACTCACTGAGCTGCATGGCCAACGTCAAGAACTCCAGAGTGCGAACGCTTAAAGGAAGCAAATGCATAAGTCAAGGATGTCGTCGACATCCTCTCTCTTGTCATGAAAGCCGCTTTGCTTGCCGGAAGATATGTGCACAAGCCCTCTGATTCTCTGTCCTCGTTCAGTGGATGCATCAACTCAGATCCCTTCACCTCACTTCACGATCACCCCTTTCTTCTGTAACTTTTTTTTCTTCCTGCTGTCTGTGTCTCTGTTCTCGTTCTGTTGCAACAAATGGGAAAAGAAAAAGAGAGTACTATGAAGTGCCTCTGTTTTTCCTTTCCTGTAGATTGGGAGAATAATGGAAACTGACAATGGAATTCAACTATAATTGCAGGAACAAGAACATAAAGCGGCCACAGAGGTTCAAAACCCTAGATCTGCGGACAAATTTAGAATGCTAAGTAATGCGAATCGAACATACTACTCTATACCTCTATACTTAATTAACTAATGCTAACAATATCATGATTAGGGGGAGCGAACTTGATTTTACCATAAGGATGACGAAGAAAGATATTTGAATCGTTGGCCAACAGCATCCTTGGCATCTAGCCAGGAACGTCCTAGCTAAAAAAGTAAGTTCTCTCTGGAACAAAAGAATATCGAACAGAAATCCTTAGACTCCGCATATGCGTCCTCTGTTTCTAATGTTAAAATGTTCAATCTTCAGCATTAGGAATCACACATTATGATTGATATTTTCCTCGAGATCATAAGGAAATTGCTGTCAAGTGCTAATCCTTAGACAAATCAGGAGTTAAAGGATATAATTCCAGAGTCTCAAGCTGCCTGAACTGTCAAGAACTGTAATTATGAATTGCAACCTTCATAAACTGCATCAATTCAAATAGCTGCTTCAAAAACCAAAAACCATCCCTAAAAGGGCATTAACAGCTCCTGCAAATTGGTGCAACATCATGAGATCAATTTGTCATCCACTGATTCGGTTACTACCAAATCTTTTAGAGTAGTCTTGACACCAAAACTCTCACAAAGCAAGAACGCGTCCAGCTCTGCCCTCATTCCGGTGCCAAAACAAACAATCCATTACACAGTTACTTCATTCTTAATCTCACATCAGAACTACCTCCACGTGTGGTTCTCTTTGGTTTATATGTCCTAGACTAAAAAGGCATCGTTTCCTTCATCGTACTAGCATGCTATTGTATATCTTGCTATTCCGAAGGTCCAGAATAAGCATCAGCGGAACAAATCCACGTTACATAGCATAAAAAATCCTAATACTTGGATGAATAAAATCTGAAGCTCATTTTTCCAGACAGGATGAATTTGATCGATATTCAGCCCTCGGTCAAATTCGACACGTAAATCTCATCAAGAATCCAAAATGGCCAGGAATCTTGTGAAGAGAATATAGCAGTGTATCGATAACATGTTAGGTGCGCATGGATTTATTTCTGTACTTTTTTGTTCCCGGGAAACAAAAAAAAAGTGTTTTGTTGGGAACAATTTTTGAATAAAAGAACGCGTTTGGTAACGTTTGTCCGGAATAAAAATGAACAGAAAACACGTTTGGTTAAATTTTATTATTTTTTGTTTCTTTTAATTTTTTAAACATTTTTTATTATTTTTTATTTTTTCCTTTCTTTTTATTTTTTCTTTTTTTTTCGGTCACCGGGCCGGGGCCTGGGCACTCGGCCTCGCCCACCACGGCGAGGCTCGCCTGCCCACGGGCGAGGCCGAGCCCGGCCGTGGTTGGGCGAGGCTCGGCTCGCCTTGGCCGGGCGAGCTCGGGCTCGCCTGATCCGGCGACGCCGAGCCTCGACGGTCGGCCGCCGGCCATGGCCGAGGCGGCGACCGGCCAAAGAAAAATAAGAAAAAAAGAAGAAAAGAAGAAGAGAAGAAGAAGAGAGAGAAGAGTCGTTTTTGTTCTTTTGTTCTTCCGAGAAGTGTTTCTTTTCGGAGAAACAACTTTTTTGTTTCTTTTTTCGTTCCTATTTCGTTCCGAAACAAAAAAAAACAAAAAGGAACAAAAACGCAACCAAACGCGTTTCTCGTTCTTTTTGTTCCCGGCACACTTTCCGTACAAAAAGTGTGCCGGAAACGTTTCTAAGAAACGTTTCCATGCACGCCCTTAATGACTTACCATGAAAAGAATTCTTAAGGGATTGAGACAACTGAAGCCAAGGGTTGCCTTGAAGAGTCTAATACGGCTTAATTGAGGCAAACCGTTCTTCCATTAGGGCATCCTCATTAATAAAATGAAATCGAAAGTGTCTGCGTAGGCGAATAAGCATAACCAAATAGATGTCAAGGAAGGTAGCAAATCATCCCGAAACGCAGAGACTTTTCAAGAAAATTACAACTCGGATTTGTGGGTGATAGTCATTGATAGGTCATCTAACATCAGCAATCTTACTTGATGGCTACGACATGTAATGTTCTTATGGTTCAAGATTCAAGGGGCTTTCACCAAAGCCCTTGGGAAAAATTTAAACCGTTTGGTTCAAAGATTTGGAGCCATACTTGAGAGAATGCTAACATTTAGAATGCTCTGGAATCTTTGAAAGCCCAAAGTGTGGGAGCTGTTGGGCATTCAAAGATTCCGAAAATGCCGAGGGGGTTTAATGAATTTTTTTCTTCCAATATTGCCCTCACCGATAATTGGGTTTTCTTGTTTTACCCTCAAAAATAACTATTCATCATCTTCCTCGTCTTCCTTGTTTCTTCAAGACCAAAGCTCGCCCGGGCGGAGCTCAACCGCCGGAGCCGGTCGCCCACGCACGGCCGTCGCCACACATCGCCATGGCCACGCACCACCGTCGCCACACACCGCCGTGGCCACGCACCACCGTCGCGTGGGTCGTGACCTCGCCGGCGCCGCCCGGTCGCGCGACCCACGCGAGCTAAGCGGTGCTCGCCGACCGAATCCGGCACCGCCGTTGCGTGGGTTGCGGCCTTAGGCGCGTCGCGCGACCCACGCCGCTTAGCCGCGCATCCGGTGGCCACGCACCGCCATCGCGTGGGTCGCGGCTCGGGCGGCGCCGCGCGACCCACGAGACACAGCCGAGCGGTGCTCGCCGACCGATCCGGCACCGCCGTCGCGTGGGTCGCGACTCAGCGGCGTCGCGCGACCCACGAGACAAGCCGAGCGGTGCTAGCCGGGCGGCTGATCCGCCGCCGCCCGAGGCCGCGCGACCCACAGCCCGGCAAAGGCGTGGGTTGCGCGACCCACCACCTCCCCACCACCACGCCCACCCGCCGCCTCTCCCACCACGCCCACCGGCCGCCTCCCCACTAGCTCCGATTGCCTCCCCTCTCGCTCCGCTCCTCTGCGTCAACATCTCCTCCTTCTTTCCTTTTCTTTTTTTTCCTTTTCTTTTCACCTCAAAGCTATTTTGCAAAATGCTACATCAAAATAAGAGTTCCCAAACACTTCAGCATTCACCAAATGCCCATTCTTATGAAGATACTTGGGGAAATGCAAAGCCATTTTCCCAAAGTTGAACCAAACAGCCCCTTAGAAGGCATTCCGATGACTTTTTGGCATTATCAAGAGAGTGATTTTTCCGAAGCATCATGCCATCCTCCTCCATTAGCTTCCCTGGCGCTTGAATCACGTAAGAGAAGGAAAAACAATACGCTATTTTCTTGGAAAACGATCAAATTTGACCTCATTATTTTATGCAAAGGGAAAGGAGACAAAAGGAAAATAATCCTGATTAACTATCAAACCTCCTTCTTCATACGTCGCTAATATCAAATGGTTAATACATTAACTATAAACATTTTTAGTTGGGGAAAATCTTTTGTAATAGAAGAAATTTGTAACTTACTGATTTTATTGACATATTTGTAATTCTATTGTAGTGCACGCTCGTATAATTTGAAGGGAAAAAGAATTGGTCACTAACTAATTTATGCGTGCGTTGGTAAAATCATTTTTTAGTTGGCATTTTACTAACCGCACCTGCGTCATGATGTCCGCAGAAGATATGGCTAAAAACAATCGCCGTAGACAGAGTCCTCGACTTGATCTTTTCCGGCAGGTGCTTTGGCCTCGCTCGAAACCCCTTCCCCCATCCTCAGTGAAGAGCCTGCCGTTGCCGGAGACGATTCCAGCAGCAACTCGACCGAGAGGGCAACTTCACGGCGTCATTCACTGTAACTCTTGGAGACAGCCCATGTACCGGAGGCTTCATCAGATTCAAGTACTTTGTGCAACCCGTCCTTCGAAAGCTCCTTTGAACAAGAATCGTGAATGAATAAGCTCTCAGCAATTTTCACCACACAAAAAGACTCGCGGTTTGTTCCTGCTTGTCGTGCCTCTTCGAAGCATCATCGCCCACCGGAGGAGCTGGTGCAACTTATCTGCATTTGACGCGAAGAATGACGTTGCCGCGTGTGCTGTTTTCGAACTCGATCTCCTCTGCTTTCTCAACTTTGACCTCCTGAACATCAAGACTTGAAAAGTGAGATTGAAGACTGAGGCCGTAAAGTGGTGGTACATGGAGAGAACGACGATGAATAGCGTGATTTGCTTTATTTACCTTCTCTTATGAAACGTGAATCGTTCCGGACGTTGTGGCCAAGTACCTCTTGACTCGTCCGATAAGTTGCATCGCTGAACACCTTTTTAGAGTTTGGACACCTCGAGTCTCGGAGCTCCGCGATATCCGGAAGTTCATGCGAGATTGACCCCCATTACTTCAATGAATCTTTTGAAATTTGGCGGACGTAGAAAATTTACTGAGGTTAGCGCCAATTCGTTGCCCAAATAGTTGGCTCTCCTCACTCCCCGAAAATCAGGGATGTTCGAGCGGTTGTCAACAATCACAAATCCCAGGTTATGTAAGCACGAGAGGTCTGGTAATGTATCAATAGATGGGCACCCCACGAGATTTAACGTTGTCAAGTTTTTCAATCTCTCAAGGCCTTTAATTTCGAGTAGATTACAGCATCCACAAAAATCTAACCACTCTAAATGTGTTAATTGCGAAACGTCCACTCTTACAAGGGACTCACACCCCACTATAACTAGACTTTCCAAGTTTTTCAATTTTTCAAAACCTCGAACTTGATCATCTTTCAATATTGGACCACTTGTCCATATATGCAACGCTCTCAAAGATTCTAGATGTTCAAGGCCGTCAAGGTTGGACAACTTTGAGCATTCAGGAACAATAAGTGATGCTAAGGATTTTAATCCCTCTAGACCCCTAATCTCTGTCAGCTCTCCGCACGAGTCAATAACTAATTCTATCAATAATTCCAATCTTGACAAACTCGGTAACTCTTCCAACTCACCACAATTGCGGACAGAAAGTTCCAATAGTCTTGAGGGAAGCTCCGGCATGGATTTCAACAATGGGCAATCCTTAACAGTGAGCTTTCTCAGGTGGTTTAAACGACAAAGTTGAGGAAATGTGCGATGCTGACCGCTGACTTCCAAAACTATTAAAGAGGTAGGAAGCTCCGGCAATGATTGAAGCATATGGCAATCATCTAACATAAGTTGCACAAGACAAGAAACCTTATCGAATGTGCCATGGAAGCCAGAAACACCTGTTGAACTTAAAAGAAGAAACTCCAATGAAGACAATCCATCTACATGAATTTCTCCTCCTAGATTCTTGCAATTTGAGGCATCTAATACTTCAAGGTTGCCCAACTTGCCGATAGTACTAGGTAAACTACTCAATTTCTCACAATGAGAAATATCCAAAAATTCCAAGTTTTTCAAATCCCCGATGGATTTAGATAATTCACAAATGCCCGAATAAGACAAGTTCAGTATAGTCAAACATTCCAACTTCCAAATCGAGTTAGGGATACAATAATCAAACCGCAAATCTATTGAAACCCCCGTTCTGCTTAATGACAAGGACCGCAATTTTACGAGTGATCCAATGCTCTTTGGAAGTGTACATAACCTGGAGCAACCACTCAAGTTAAGGTCCGACAAATTTATCAGATGGCTAATTGAGTCGGGAAGGGCAACCAATGAGCTGCAATTCTTGGCATCAAGCAATTGCAGCTTCTTCAAAGAACCTACACATGCAGGAATTTCCTGTATAGCAGTCTCCCATATGTGAAGCTCCTTCAGTTCTTCCAATTTGCCCATTTCATGCGGTAGCTTTGAGAGTTTCTTACATCCCATCAATAATAAAAAAACGAGGCCCCTGGCTTCTCCAATAGAGGGATGAATTTTCTCTAGGTTTTCACATCCACACAAGTTTAACATCTCTAAATTTCGGAAGGGTGAGAGATCAGGAGTAATTTTTAAATTATTGCAATACCTAAGAATTAGAACTTTCAACTGCTTCGCCACCTGCAAAACAAAGTGGTTGATAAATTTTTGCAAAGAATAAATCATTAGAAACAAAAGACAAAACAAGATACTCTCCCCCTAACCTGGAGATGACTCCAACCTTCCCAAATCTCTGAAATGTCGCTTTGTTGTAAATTAAGTATGACTAATTTCTCTAGATGGAAACGAGTGGGCACGAATGCAGGGCATCCCATCCAACAAAGCGATCGTAACTTAGGAAGCAAGCACTTGGAATCTCCAATCAGTTTTGCACAACTCACTTCAAGGAGCCTTAAGTTTGGTAGCGTCTCCAATTGCTCAGTTGTGATTTCATTCGGCGACTCAATTGCGTTGAGAACGAGGGCCTGAACGCGAACTTTTTCAATTCCCTTCACAAATGTTGTTGCATCAAATCAGCAAACAAAAGACCCATATATGTCACTTTGCCTTCATTCTATAGTGTGAAGTTGATGCTCAGATCAGACTAGATATTATCATATATGTGATTATTTATTTTTTAAGATGAAATTCTTCCCTTCTTTTGTTTATGCCGTTAGCTCCTCCTCCTTTTTTCTTCTCTTATCCAATTAGAGAATCAGGGTAACAGATCATTTCATGGGGAAAATGCGATGGCTACATCGAATAAAGACTTAGAATCAATCAATACTAACACCAAGTGCACATGTAACCACTAATCAACAGTGAGTTTAATGTTTAAACCCAATTTTTTTTTTTTCAACTCGATAGAAAATGTCTTACCATGTATAGATGCTAAGCACATCACTCCCAAATCACATCAAGGAAATAATATAAGGAGAGTAATCTGGGTTATGAGGTCTAACACTTCATTCCAATTAAGAGAATTCATGTCAAAGAGAGTAGAATGATGATAGAGGTTACAAGTACCTTATTTGTCTGAAGTACTTCCAAGGCTTCCTCATGGGCCCACAGCCTACTTCGATTCATAGGCGTATTGTAATCTTCTTGACAAACAATTTCCCTACCAAGTTTTCTCAGTTGGTCATGCATATTCAGCACATGATTACCTTCAATTTTTATTAGTGACATAAAACTCAATGTTTCAATCCCCATCTTCGGAAAAAAATTACAAGCATCCCAAATGTGTGATACCTCATCTACATCCCTTCCAATATCATCTACATCGATTCCAACAACGTAGAAACAAGCAATGTCCAAAAATATCTGTTTTTCCTCATAGTTTAACGCTTCATAACTTATCCTGAGCTTCTCTTGCACTTCCTCATGTGGTACTTTCTGTAACTTCTTTAACGCGTCTTGCCAAAAAGCTCGGTCTTTCCCACACAAAAACGAACCTATAACTTCGAGAGCTAAGGGAAGCCCTCCGGTAGTGGACACGACTGCACGAGAGAGCGACTCAAATTCACACGGAGGAGAGTCCCTTCTAAAGGCATGTCTACTAAACAATACCAAAGATTCATCCTCAGCCATTTCCTCAAGTTCGTACTTGCATACCTCAGCTTTATCAAGAACAGACCTGCTTCTCGTGGTGATTATTATCCTACTTCCCATCTCAAACCAGTCATATTCCCCAACCAATGCTCTGACCTGTTCGATATCATCCACATCATCTAGAAGAATTAGGACTTTCTTACGTTTAAATCTAGATCCCAAGAGGCTGATTCCTTCATCCTTATTACACGCTTGGTCTTTCTCTTTCAGATCATGTATTAATTGATTCTGCAAATAAAAAATGCCTTTGCATCGCGAGGATTCTCGAATATCTGCAATAAAACTACGATACTGAAATTGGTTGGAGAGATTATTGTGGACGGCCTTGGCTAAAGTTGTCTTACCAATGCCCCCCATTCCATAAATACCGACAATTTGGGTAGCACTAGAGTTATCATCCGGCAATCTCAAGACATCCTCCACAGCATTATCGATTCCAACAAGCTGTTTGGTCACATCCAGCCGAAAGGCCTCCTTTAACTCGTTCAAAACTTTTCTGACAACCTTTTTCACCAGATCTCCTTCGTGGCTGTTTACAAAACAGTCGAGTCAAAAAGGATTAGAAGAACAATCGTATTCTATTTTCTCATTATCAAAACACTATAGCATATAAAAGTGAAAGAAAGAAAGCACAAGTAGAGAAACACATGAATGTATAGGCTCCTCTACAAGCAAGATCCTGTTGCAAGAAAGTAAACAAAGCTTCGATGGAAAATGAAGTACCCGTCAGCAGTTTTCTCCGATTCCCATCCCTTTAGGGAAGCCACTTCTTGAAGTGCTACTTTCCATTTCTCAACATCTTCCGGATACTTCCTACTTAAACAGGAGAAAGCCTCTCCAAAGCTCCCTGTTTGGTTTCGCACATCGGTCGGTTCAACACGGTAAAATATGGGCAAAACAACGTGCCCGCTTTTGATGCACTCTGTCATCTCAACGAGCTCTTGAAGGCACCATTTGCTCGAAGCATAGTTCTGAGAGAGAATCGGGATCGAGATTTTACTATTCTTAATGGCCTGGAGAAGGTTGGTGCCGATCTTCTTACCTTCGCGAAGCTCATTGTTGTCTCTGAACACGCGGATGCTGGCATCGAAGAGGCCATTGTAGAGGTGATCCGCAAAGGTTTTGCGAGTATCCTGACCACTAAAGCTCAAGAACACATCGTAGCTGTCACTGCCCGTCGAAGCGGCGGAGGAGCTAGACGCACTGGCATCATCAGCTTTTCGACGCGCGCTCTTCTCGTTGCCTTGGACAGAATCGTGTGCGAGCGCTAGATCACGTTTCATTTTTACTCCTTGGATGATTCTTGAACCGATCTCTCTGGTTAAATCAAAGAACGAAATGCCTCTAATCGGGTTGCCCAACAAGACGACCGTGCAGAGGGTTCTTTTTTTGGTGCTTTACGCTACAAGACGATGGTGCACATGGATCGGGACGAACGAACGAGTAGACAGATTTATAGAGAGAGACTGGATTTAGCCGTTTGCGTGTGAAGTGGGCGTCCTCGCGAACCGCCCATGCAAGTGGGATCTAGCCGTCGGTGGGGCCCACCGATTTGCAATGACTGGTACAATTTTTTTACTCATAACTGTCCGTACCAGACCCTAAATATCTGGGACTGGTGTGTCTCGTCGGTAGAGTGTGCTCCAGCTGTTCTTGTTATACATGGAGCTTACGTTTTTGAGCTAGATGTTCGCCTTGGATGAATGATCCATGTTAAAGCGGGGATGGTTGATATATAGCGATGGCATAAAATATTGAGCTCGTAATTATGGTCATTGATAAATGCAAATGACAGATTATTGTTCGAAGGCGAGCCGCTCTAACTGGCTCTTCGCACTCGTAGATCCCCACAAAATTACTGGACGCTGCTCTAGTTGACAAATTTGCACTTGTAGTAGGCATCCCAAAAATGACTGGCATCTTGCCTTTTCTCCGATGGATGACTTTTAGAGTTTGCGCTACGGACGCAAACGTTTTTAGTTTTGTATTTTGAGGCTAAATCAGAAGAGTTAGATCAGCAGAGTAAGCAATGTGGCGGGTAGGCCCTTATTTAGTGTTATGGTAGAGATAACAAGCATTGATCTTTTTGTTTCTATGGAATGAGAGGTCTTTAAGCAAATCGGCACTTGCACTGTTTATTAGGTTGCTGATTCTGCACTAATCCAAGGAAGCTCTGTGAATGGACTGAGACGGAGATTACCTCTGTAAATTACAGTCCTTTTTGGCCCCCACGTTAATATTTGCATCAAAAAATAAAGAACAAGAAAGAAATGAATTTAATAAATGACATTATACTAGGCGATGGACCCGTGCTATGCATGAGAAAGGAGCTCGTAAAATAGATTGCAGTGAATAATTATTCCAGAAGTGTACTTAAAGTTATATGAAAAGTGATTATACGCCCCTTGGACTAAAAGGAAAGAAATTAAATTGGATTAAAGTGAACTTAATCATACCGACATAAAAAAAAAAAAAAAACACTTAATCATCACGACGTGTGCTCTTCTTGTTGCTCTTGACAGAATTGCGTGCGAGAAGAATCGACCCAACCAACACTGCAAAAGAACGTCCAGGCACTAGGTCACGTTTCATTTTTTCTCCATGACTCACCGACCGAGTCACTCTATCGATATGCAAGCGCAGAAAGCGCAGAAAGCCTCTCGATCCTCGGGTTGCCCAGCACGACGAACCAGGAGACAAATTATCAGAGCACGATAAGATGAGCTCTATGCAGAAGAGTACAATTATTGAAGTAGACAGAGGCTCTTTTTGCTTTTTCACCACCGTCAGTTCCGGACCGTAAAATATCTTTTTGACTAGCGGGTCAGCTTTGCAAAGTGAGCTCCAGCTGTTTTTGTCCGATTCTTCCTGGCCCCGGCCGGAGCAAATATGACGCAGTCCCGAGTTGTCATGTCAACGTGGTCCCGCGCTATTCTGTTTCTTCTCTGGCTGCTCTCGTTACCCTCTCTTTCCTCTCGCTTTCGTTCTGCGCTCTTGGTCACGGGGTAGGGGCTCAACCTGGACGAAATGTACGTTCCCCGGCACAAGGCTGAATAAATCACCGATCGCCTTCCAGATTCACCCATATTTTGAGCAAATGCAACAAACATCCTTTCCCAAATTGACGTTTGAACGATTTTGATCCGCACCCATAAGACCAGAACCTCAATTTCACGCCTCCAGCAACTCCGGGGTGCCGCTAGGCTAACGGTCAGTGACAGCAAACTTTTCCAGCCATGTATCCCAAATTCAGCGCGAGGAGCGACCGAAAGGTCAAGTTTGGTCTTCTTGTCTTATTTTAGCCGTCTTTTTTCGCTTAAAAATTTAATTTAGGTTATGTGCAATCATTTTGCAACACTCGCATTAAACCAGAAGGAAAAAAAAAAGAGAGAGAGAGAGAAACTCAGACGCATTTTGGAAGTGTCAAAATAAGACAGACCCAATTTTTTTACTCATACGTCTGGGGTTGGGCTCTTAATGAGTTGTTGGACATTTTAACGGTTTGGTGAAAATAGATTTAAAATATTAAGATCTAGCTGCGTGCATGATATGCCAGAGGGTGTGAAACGGCCATCACGGCTGTCAGAACGATGGGCCCCACAATAAAATATCTCCGGAAGGCCCTCGTAAAGTCGTATACTCGTAGCCCTTATCTTCACTTTCATTTTTAAATTTTCTGCTAAAATAGAAATATCATTAAATATATAAAAAAAAAAATTGCGAAAGTAAACTTTCGGGTGACTTTAGACGCGATTACATATGTCCTCAAGTTTTTTTTTTCCAAATAAAATGTCCTTAAGGTTTTGTGGCCACATTTCCATTATAAAAATTCTAAAAAAACACAACAAACGTTGAGCTTGATAGATATAATTCATAGCTTTGTAATTCATACCAGACACTCCTTAATTGAATCTTCACCTTTATCCAGCATATCAAATTGAGTAGCTAAAAGATGTTTAATGCTTAATTGTCGTGTTATCCAGATATATTTGGACAAGATTAAGCTTTGCAAGCGTCTACGAAATAAAAATCATACTTTAGTGGCGAGATATACATTTCTTAAACAAACTATTGAGATTAATGTCTCAAATTGAAATGCGATTTATCAAGACCAATCTCAAAGTCGAAACTCATTTAATAATTTATGGATGGCCTACAACACTTTTATATATAACCCAAAACCAAAGCCGAATTCGTTTAAAGAGCTTGATTGATAATTCAAAAAATCTATTAGAGTACCATACATTTCATATGTCCATATTGGGAATATAGAGATACCTTAAATTTTAGGCAACTACTTTAGGCAAATATGCCCAATAGCGGTTCTAACTCAGAAGGTGATGATAGTTGGACATTTTAACTCTAGTTGAACTAGACTTTCCGTCAAAAAGGAAAATTACAGTGGCCTTGCTCATTTTTTTGGGGCTAGCAAATCCAAAAGAGTCAATTAGAGTGGGCCACTCTTTGACTCTTTGCACTTGTAGGCTCGAAGAATGACTAGCATCTTGCTTTTTCCCCAATGGAGACTTTTAGAATTAGTGCTCCAAACGCAATTTTATTTTATTTTATTTTATATGTTTGGGCTAAATCAAAAGACTAAGATCGGCAAATTTAAGCAATGTCGCAGGCTCTTATTGGGTGTTTGGTAGAGATATCTTGCATTGATCATTTTGTTTATGTGGAATGAAAAGCTTATTCAACAAACTGGCACTTGCAGTGTTTGTTCTTGGAATGAGGTACGTTGCTAACTTGTTGAGCCTACGCAAATTGAAGGAATCTTCAAGTGGACCAAGATGGAGGTCCTCCATTGCGTAAAGAATGGGTCTGTAGGGCTAGTATAATGCGATCTATCACGCTTTACTCTTTCTTCCTTTCTCCTTGGTTTTATAAGTCTATTTTCGTGCATAGCAGGATAATAATTTTCTTTTTTTTTCAGAAACAAAAGGCAAAGGAAAGAGAGTTTCCTCATGCAACGGAGGATCTACATCTTGGTCCACTCTAAGATCTTCCTAGGCTCAGCAACCTAAAAATGTATGCCATTCTAGGAACAAACATTGCAAGCAAAAAGATCGATGCTTGGTATCTCTACCTAACACCCAATAAAAACTTGCCGCATTGCTTACGCTACGGAAAGATGTTGGTCATTCTTTGGGGGCCTACGAGTGTAAAGGGTCAATTAGAGCGGCCAACTCTAATTGACTCTGTGCGCTTGCTGGCCCCCAAAACATGAGTAGGGCCACTTTAAATTTTCCTTTTTAATGGAAAGTATAGTTCAAATTGCTCAATTTTTTTCAAATGGGCCTAAAGTCATTTAGAAAGCTATGTAATTTGGCCTGTAAGTCTAGTTCAATAATATGTTCGCTTTAGATGCTATAGCAAGTTATCAACATGTTCACATGTGTTCAAACTCATTCAGACAGCTATACTATAGTATATTTAGTTCAACTTGCTTTCTTTTTCTTCTCGAGCAATGGGAAGGCTTCTTTTTTTTTTCTTTATCTGTGAGAGAGAGAGAGAGAGAGAGAGAGAGAGAGAGAGAGAGAGAGAGAGAGAGAGAGAGAGAGAGAGAGAGAGAGAGAGAGAGAGAGAGGAATTCTCCAACTACCAATAACTTCCGAGTTATAATGTAGAAGTAGAACTATCTAATTGTATTGCTTGAAATTTGAAGGTCTCTAGAGTTCTAATATGGACAATTGAAATGTATGATAATTTGACTTATCAATCAAGCAACTTAATAATTATGAACATGGAAAAAATAATTCGGACTTTCCTTCACTACAACGTTAATAATCCAACTGAAATTTCCACTTATGATATTTATTGTCTTCAAATTCCTACATATTATTAATTGAAATTGGAACTTTCAGATGTGGCATGTGCACGGTACATGTTAAGGAAAAAGGTTATTGGGGTTAACTAGTGTATAATTATACGAGTTCAGGTTTAGGGGAGGGGGAATGCAAATTAATGAAGAACTTCAAAGTTATGAGGGTAAAATAACATTTTCCCTAAATGTAAGAATGAGGTTTCACGTTCATGGAACCTTAAGAGTGTCATGATAATTTATCTAATTTGAAGTGATTTTCCTCATTATTTAACGATGTAGTTGCATTTAATCATTGTTAATATTTTCTTCCGTACTTGGTTAGGAAAATTTCCTCCAATCATATCTTTGATTGGTGTCTAAATTATGAACTGTAAACTTAATTAAATTTAAATGTGAGTGGTCTTCGTATTTGTAACCCACCAATTAGAGGCATAGCATGTGATAAGGAAAATATGGCCCATTAGATAGTAATCTATGATGTAAGTATTATGGTGCATGGATAGAGAACCTCTAAGGAGTTTGTGACAAATTTTTAGGATTTCCAGTACACTTGTCATATTATTTCATTAAAGTTTTTTTTTTTGGTAAGTAATTATTTCATTAAAGTTCATAAGTTAAAAAAAAATCAAATTGTTGATGTTCTAGTGCAAAGAAAAGAAAGTATTATTTTTTGGAGTTTAGAATTAAGCTCATAAAAATCTATTATGTCTGTTGTATAGATCTAAAGTAGATATAGTGAATCTAATTTGTTAGATAAATGTAAAGTAATGCTCCAAAGCACTTCTTTACCAAAAAAAAAAAAAAAAAATGCTCCAAAGCACTTTCATTGAGTGGCCACTATTTTAGATTCACCACATCTATTTTAGATCATACATTAGACACTATTTATTTTATAAGCTTAATTCTAAGCTCTAAAAATAATGGTTTCTTTTTCCGCGGAGCACATCCGCGATTTGCTTTTCATTAACTTATTAATTTAAAGAAAAATTAATAAGTTTAGGACGCCAAAAGTAATAAATTTGATTATCGGACACTCATGTTCTTACTTCTTCTTTTTTCAACTTTTGGCCCAAATGTTATCAATACTATTGGCTTTGCAGTTTTTTTTTTATTTTCAATATTAGACAACAAATTATGGGATCTCTTGTTCTGCTTGTCCTTAATTTTTCTTGAGGCAATCTGCAATATTTAAAAGGAAGCAAGCAACACAAAATATGACATAGTTGAGAAATTAAGAAAAAAGGAGAAAACAAAAAGCAAAGTGAGTTAGGTGTCAATAAAGGCACATCAACTCCTCAGAGGCTCCCTCTCCATGCACCAAAATACTTATATTACAGAATATTGTCTAATAGGTCATGTTTTCCTCATTCCACGTCATACTTCTAATTGATGGGTTACAAGTATGCAAAATACTCGTATTTAATTTTACTTAAATTTACAAGTCATAACTTGGACATCTATCAAAGGTATGGTTAAGAATCATAAATGAAGAACTAGAGATTTGTTAAAGTGACCATTAAAAGCAAATAGCCGTGTAAAATTTCTATGTGAATGTGCTATGTTACTCAACCTCATGTGAGGTTTACCCACTTTATATGTTTGTGCGCTTGCGCTTTGATGGCATCAACGAGTACTTTAGGCAATTACAAAGTTTTCTAGCCACAAATGCAGGCTTCCATAGCCTCGCATAGCTCCAACACATGAGACTTAGCTGGAGTTATTTTCAGGCAATGCATTTTGCACATTTAGTCTGTCAGGTGAGATCAATAACCTATGAGGAAATAACGAGATATTAATCCATTTCAGGAAGCATGAGTAATTTGAGCTCTAGGGCGATTTTCGCACAACCTGTAGAGAGAGATATATATATATATATATATATATATATATATATATATGTGTGTGTGTGTGTGTGTGTGTGTGTGTGTGTGTGTGTGTGTGTGTGTATTTGCTAATAATATTTTTTATATGATTCTTGATGTATTTGATATTTGATATTTATATATTTATTGACTTACATACTGAAGAAGGAAGAAAAGCAAATAAGAAGAAGGGACTGGTGCCATGAGACAAATTTGACCAGCTTTGAGCAAATTAAATGATCCTCTGTTGGAACGGTGGAGTTTGAACAGGTAATGCCGTGTCTCCGTCCAATTCTTCTATAATTTCCTGTTTCAATTTTGTTCGACTTGAATTTGCGACCTTTATTCCACGGCAAGTTTAACATAGTTATTGTCTCAAATGGATTACGTCTTCCCGAAGGCACAAGTTCAAGACGTGGAAAAGCTCGAGAAATTCAATGCTTTCAACCACAGGAGATGGAGCACGAAGATTTGCTGCCAATTGATTGTTGCACAGTTTGGCTATGCTCTAAGAACTACATGTACGAGATGAATCTTCCAATAGGAAACTCATCGAGATCCAAAGAAGCGAATGGAAAATGACCGAAACAGCCTATTCATGATCCACGACGCAATGGACAACCCTCTTTTCAACATCCTCACATGAATCGACGGCTAATGATGTTCGGAAAGGCGTCCGATAGAGGCACATAAATGAGAACACCAGTAACATCTTTCTTGGTTAACAAGAACCTCAATTATAAAATTATTATTCTATGCCTATCACCGATGAAGTCAACGAATTGAGAGATATTGTAACTGCGTATGCAGATGCGGATGAATCAATCTCCAAGACTTTTCTCGTTTCTATTATTGTTGGTAAACTTCCATCTCCATGGAAAGACTGCCAAAAGCTTTTAAGCATTAGAAAGAGTCTTTTGAGTTTGGATCGATCGCTTCAATGCATTTAAGTTGAAAGTTAGGCCAGAAATCATGATGTATTTGAAAACCAAGCAAAAAGTGAACAAAGTTCATGATGTTGAGAAACCGGCATCTAGTAATTTAGGGAATATTTGAACGAGACTTGCTTTCGGAGTGGCAAAATGGATCATGGGGCTTCCTTTTGCTATGACGAAAGAAGAATGAAGCCAATTGGCGGAGGACAATGACGTGGTTGCGATGATCATGGGGTTCTCATGGCGAACGATGATGAAGGTTGGTGGATTGACTCCAGCGAAACTTGCAATGTTATTCCCCACAAGATGAAAAATATTTACGCTCTCTCGGACAACCCTGTCAATTAGTCGCCTGATCCGTCAATGTTAGGTTACCAAAAGTTAATTTTCGTGTGAGTATTCTATCCCGAAGACAATGAAGGAATTCAAGAAGTTTGATACAAGATTACGTGTGCGTGTATGCCCTGTGAAGAGATGACGTGTTGTTTCCAGGAGCACATAATAGCATGAGGCAACAACTCTATCAATGATTTAGTGCATGGTACCGACTTAAATTGATATCTATTTGTAAGATTTAAGAGGATTTTGCTACTTGCAAATTGAGCTATTTGGTATTGGCAAAGTGAAAGATAGAAAAAAGAAAAGAAAAGAAAAAGACAGTTCTATGATTTTCTTTGATACTTAACTTAATTTGATAAATTAGTAAATGTAGATTTTTGACATCCAACATGTCATTTATTCTGATTTCGCTCAACATAACATCGCCAAATTAATAGGTATAAATTCCCTCTTGAATGTGAAGTAGAACTCATCCATTTCCGATGGAATCAAGTGAGAGAACGGAGAATTGAACTTAATTGATTTGGTATGATATTAAGGAATGAAAAGTCGAATTCATGATAATTGAAGGTACATTATTAGAGGAGAAAATAGTAATTCCATCAAAAGAGTAATTTCATGATTACAAAATATTTCCTACAACCCAGTTAGAATGTTGATTGGTGGATTACAAGCATAGATCTCAAATTCAATTTTGATTAAATTTATATGCAGCTCATGTACATAATTTATAACCCACCAATAAGAGGTATGGTTGAAGAAAATTCTGCCTTTATAAATTTGGCTCGTTGAGTGTATCAAATGTTGCATTGGTCTTTGATGGGTGGGCTTAAACGACCAACAAAAATTTGATAAATGCAAACCTTGCAAATCAATTTTGCTGACTACCCTTTGAGATCAATAATCGTAACATCATCTCTTTGACGTAGAAGAACTTAGAAACGACGGCATGGCAAAAAGCTGCTGCTATATAGGGATGCTGTACAATATTGTGTAGACCGAAAGAGAACTTCCCACGCAGGAACCTTATAAGCAGCCGTTGCTGCCTGCTATCCATTATGTTGAGTACGGTCGACTGATTCGGTTTTGGAGTTTGTGGTGGTGCTGTTGCAACCTGATGACAGTGGCCGTGGAGGAGCGGAGCAAAGTCAGCGGCCATGGAGTGCGGAAGAAGAAGAAAGACCAAAGCGCAAAAAGAACAAATATGTGACAGGCTGAGTTTAAAAAGATTGATGCGACATTTTCACCTAGTTAGACTTGTAATGCATTGCTAATAATTTTGTGACATGGTGCAGAAATCTCTCATAGAGCAAAATTTAACATGTTGAGATACTTATTAGGTAAAGATAAGTTTAGGTATCTAATGAATAAAAGTCCAAGCATTTGCAACATCATTATCTGAAAAATGACAGCAAGCGTACATGTTGTCCATCATAAACGAAATCAAGCTCACGAAGTTACCTTTTCTATTTCTTACATATGAAAATCAAGCTCACCAAATTTTTCAATGAATGGATCATAAGAAAGTTTTTTTATTGGTCGGGTCATTAACATATGAATCAGTAATAGCAAATATGTCCAGAAGGGTGATGGATAGAGGTCCCCGGGGTGGGTTTTTTTTTTTCGGGGGTGGAGAAAAACGCAGTTAGCCGAGGAAGACCAGAAGGTAAAAGGAAAACCTAACGAGCCAGGTTCTAGGATTAAGTTCGAAGCAAGAAAATTCCAAAGCTAGGTCGATTCGGGCTCCTTCCCGGAGATGTATCATGTGAGGTTTTAGCCTCAGGTACCACTGATAGAATTTAGAGTCCAAAACTGGAACAACACCTAAATCTACAACTTTTCTTCGACCAAACATTTGCTAGAATGGAATCCTGGTGAATGGAAAGGATCTCTTGAGACTGACTGGGAAAGCACTGATCATAAGATGAGGAACATGAAGAGATTTGAAGTAAGGAAGAAGAATAACCTGATCAGAGCCATCCTCGGGGTCGTCCCTAAATTGAAGAGAGATTGCCTTTCTCTTCCAACTCCTGAAGACCATCGAAGCCAACAATGTACGTCTCGGGACAATAGTTGAATAAACTGGGAGCGTTGACAGTTGGGACCGTTGGAGTTGGAGGAGAGAGAGAACTATGGTTGAAATCTGGAATTTGAAATGAGAAAAGTTTTCAAGCATAGGTTGAAGAAGATGGATTATGCAAAGGATGAATATACGAAGTCGAGGATGCCATGGACGTCCTCTCTCTTGTCATGGAAGCAGCTTTGCTTGCCAAACGATACCTCCACGGGCCTGAATCTCTGTCCACGTTCAATGATTATATTACCTCCATCCCTTCACTCACTTCATGACCACTCCTTTCTTCTTTGATTATTTTTTTTTTCTTTTGGTGGGTTAGTTTGGTGTGAAGTAAATTTTCTCAGCCGTCGAGGGGGATTCTTGTTGTTCGTGATTTTGTTCAAATAGTACGAGTGTAAAAGGGAAGTTTCAGTAGAAGTTCTCGAGAAGCAAGAGCTGAAGAAGCACCCTTGATTGGCTAGTCGTATAAATTTAGGCGTACTTGTACTTTTATGTGCTTCTACTATTTGTAATCCGCAAAATGCTTTACTGGGGCAGTCGCAAGTTCTCGGAGGCATAAAAGAACTGCTAAAGTTTCCCTCAGTGAGCTAGTTTGTATGTGGGTAATCTTAATTTTCGTCAGAAAGTGACTGCTCTTGTTTATGAGAGTCATGACCATCATAAAAGTTTCAGCGATATTGCTAAGTCTTGTCTACTTAGAAAGATGAATCGAGTGCCCACCATTACCAATTGACAACTGTAGGAAATGTAAAAAATATGATGTTTTTGACTGGCCACTTCTCTGATTGTATGGAAAGGTCTAGGCTTAAGCTAGGGAAAAATGGAGTATTTGCTAATCAAATTATATGCAAGTGAAAAGACTTCTTTTTCTGTTTTCAACTTGTACGAGAAACTTTTGGGGTAAGCATGTGGAAAGAAATGAGTACCTAAAAGTTCAAATAGACATTAGAAGGAAATTTTTTAGAAGATGTTGTATTGGATCGAGCGAAACGGATTATTTTTACTTGAAAGCAAGTGTGTAGAACACATAAAAGGACCAAATTCAAAGTTAAGTTTACTGAACTTCCACTTGGTATTTCGTTTTTTTCCCCCATTATAGCATTTTTCAGTAGATCCCTCGTCAAAAGGTAACCAAGATTGAATTAGTACTATTAGGATGAGTGACCTGACAAATGTTCCCATATGGTATTGTTCCTTTCTATATCATTCTGTGATTTGATGGGTCTTCGAAGTTGTATGACGAAAGATGATCGATCGTAACAGGGCCCATTGCATTCCTTTCATCAGTATTTATTTAGTGTTGATGCAGCCCGTTCCTGGGCATCCGGGTGAGGAGGACTTTGTCATTAATGATATTTCTATTGGAATTATCCTAGTTGGCTGATGTGTACGTGTCATATCCATAAGAAGGCTTAAGCCATCTTTCATTGCACTCCTTGTGAATGGGTTGCCATAGATTTTGGTTCATATCATTGTGGGTCTTTATTGGGTGGTGGAAGCTTCAGTTTGGGAAGAAGGATTATTATATGTGCTGGAAGGAAAAACATTGTACAGAGAGGATAAGAAGCCATTTAATTAGTTCCATTGTCTTGTTATTATACTTCTTTAAGGGGCGTGGTTTGTCGAAGAGCACAACACACTATCTTTGGCAATCTTAACCTAAGTAAATTAATTGATGGCTCTCAAATGCCATCATGTGGAGGATCAATTCTATAGTCGAGTCTTTTGGGATCTTGTGGATCTTCTTGCATAAATTTTTATCATGTTGTTGTATCTCCTTTCTCAATATAGTTTTTACTTGGAAGATTTCGCGGTTGACTAACTTGTAGTGATCTATTGTCTGCAATTGCATTGACATAAAGCTCTATGTGAGCTGGACAACTGAAAGTTATTAAAAAAGCGAGAAGATATGTCTTTGACCGACATCTGCATTTTGGCTTTTTTTTCCCTGCTCACCCTCTTTTATTTATAGCATATTCAGAACTTGATTTAAATTTACAAGAAAAATGGTAGTATTATGCATTTAGAGCCTAGCATTAACTTGGATGCTGCCTAGCTTCTATTTCAATTATGTGCATCTCGTTGCTTACAATCTATATTCCCCCTTGATCTATCTGTATCAATACCTCTCTGTCTGGGTGGGGAAAAAAAGTCTTATTTGCTTCACCCATAGAATATTTGGCATGTATAAATTGTTTCAGCCATAACTAGATATCCTTGATCTAACATACAAAAGCTCTATCTGTGTGCTTTTTTTAAGATCGGTTTGGACTATTCTATGTACAGTTTTCGGTAAATTATAATGTCATGGGTGCTGATTTCTGATGAAAGCAGACTCTTCTCTACCTATGCCCTCATGTCATCTGCCCGTTTTAACCGTGCATCAGGGTTTGACATGGCTGCTGCCTGAGCGATTCTCTTCTTCAGAGATAGGACCAGAAGCAGGTTTTGTGAAAATTTGGTAACTTTTAGCTAGGTGTTTCAACTTAGGGTTTGAAAAACCTTTTCTGCATCAAATGCCTTTATGCTTGCCCTATGAGATGTAGTTGGGTTAAATTGAACATACAAGTGCGAGAATTTGTTTACATTTAACTACTCCTTTTCTCCGACCAAAAAAAAAACTACTCCTTTTCAATTTAGGTTTTTAGGACCTTTTCAGCATCCACTGAGAATAGGAGAGATTTTTTGGTCAAAGTGGAACCGTACATTCCGTATTGTCATTGATTTAAATTTCCACATATACAGAACCTCAAGAAAGCATGTTTGACCAATAGGCCATCACTTCCTTAAATTGTGGGGCTTTATTCAAGGAGTAAACTGTGCACACGGGAGCCCATGTTAATTAAAATTTAGGCTGCTGTTCTTATAGAATTTTGACTATTGTTTTCCACATTTTTTTCCTCATGTGTAATGAAAGAATTTGAAGTTTATTGGGAAAGTTTGTCATTTTACTGCAGTGACTGCTATCTTGGGTGTCATAACTGCCGTCAATGAACACATAATTGATACCGCCGCATCTCAGATCCACACTCGTCATCTTGAGCCTTCTACATTTCCTTATTCGTTATGCATATCTGCATTGAAGGACTTGGAAACACTTGTTGAAGTTGTCGCACAACATTACTATGGTGATACCAAGAAGTGGAACTTCATTGCAGCTACAGAGGCTATTAAGTGAGTTTAGATGATGTTAGCTAAATTTTCATGTAGCCATAGTTTGTGTAGTTTCCTGATGTTCTGGTAGTCTGTTTGAACCAGGTTTTTGGTTAGGTTAGCCATGTTTAGGAATGGTGGCTATAAGATGCTTCTACAGGGCGGAGAGATTCTAAATTCTGAGAAGGCATCAGAAGTTTCCTCCTCACAGTCCAGACCTGGAGATTCCAGAAAACCTGGATTTTATAGTGGGCCTGGTTCTTTCAGGAACGGCTTTGGGCAGAATGGGTGGAATCTGGAAGGAAGAGCACTGTCAGCGTTAAGTAGATTTGGAGAGAATGCTAGAATGGTTTCTGACCCACTGTGGTTGCGCAGGGCGTAGCAACAGAATGCTATTATGGAATCTCTTGGTAGGCATGTCAGGAGGTTGTTAGTTGAACCTTGGTAAAGTTGTATGATGTACTTTTGCTGATACATTTTTTTTTATGACAGCTCCAAAGGAAGAGAAATCAACATTGTCATCTATTTTGTCCGAGAAGGGTGTTCATGGATCTTTATTTCTCATGGGGGAGATCCTATTTATTGCAAGGCCACTAATCTATGTTTTGTTTATTAGAAAGTATGGAACTCAGTCCTGGACTCCTTGGTTTCTTTCACTGGCCATGGATGTGGTTGGCGTTGGCGTCTTTCCTCAAGTTACTTTGTCTGGGTGGGGTAGTAAAGACCGTAAGTTTCAGTACACCACTTCAGAAAAAGATGAGGTTAGAGTCTATAGTTATGTATTCGTTCATTTGAATTTGTCCATTTAGCATGCATGCCCTGGCTTGCATCACAATGCTTTTGGACTGGCCTTTCTTCAGCCATCTAATGTCCAGATTAATGATTCTCTCAAGATTTGTCAACTTGTGTTCTTTTTCCCTGTTAAGTAGTTGAAAAGAAGAAAGCTACTCTGGGCACTCTACCTCATGAGAGATCCATTTTTTAGCAAATACACAAGGTATACTTATAGCTACTAGAAATTATATCCAGTGCGAAGTTTACATTTCTGGGATGAATCTCCTCATGGAAAACCACGTTCCTTCTCTGATATTTCAGGGAAAGGCTCGACAAAGCAGAGAAATTGTTGGAACCTGTTCCCCTTGTTGGGGCTCTTACAGGTGTTCATTTGTGTCCATTTTGCTTCTACTTTTCACGTTGGCTAAGATAAGGCTACTTATTATGTTTACTCATGCAGCGAAAGTCATAGAGCTGATCGTGGGAGCTCAAACACGGTATACATACATGTCGGGCTCATAAGGGTGAAGCCTTAGATAGCCGTGCTACACTTTGAGCCGCCACACCCACCAGAAACAGAATACAAGGACTGTATCCACTATCCTTGTGAGTTACTAGAAGTTGAGGGACAATGTCTTGGCGACGAAGATTGACATTTTGATGTTTTTGGAAAATAACGCAATAACTGGTGAGTTCTGCTGCAGATCCCCAATTGTACACTGGTTTCTTGGTTTTGTTGGAAATAGATTTTGCTTCTAGCTTGGATTGCATCTGGGAGTAAGTTCTCATTGTGCAGACTTCACTTCAGAGTTGGGTTCGATCATGTTCAATTTTCTTGGGGGGTTTGAGGAAGAAAATCTTGTAACCCCTTTATGCCGTCCACTAATTCTTCTTCCCTTTCGTTTCTTTCCTTGTTTATTTTTAAGCCAAGCCCTTTGTTTAGATCCCTACGTACAGAAGAATATTGCAGTCTGTTTGATAATGGAGTGACATCGTTTCTTCGGTTCAGATGAAAGAAACCTTTAGATTTGAGTAAGTGGATTTTGTTCTATTATTGATCAGAGTTTGTCTATCTTCTCACTACTTATTAACATCTCAAAGAGTCCACACAACACTTCCCATGCGTGTTAAAAGACTTAGAAGTCACAGGGTTCTATGATGTCTGGAGGGATTGATTCTCCATCATAAAAATGTTGTATCCTAGCGTATTTTATCGTACTTTCTATTGAAGTGTCGTACCACACAAATATTTTAAAGTTTTTCAATGAACAATTGAGATTCGTTCTTTTGCCATCCTATGGTTAAGATCCTCTGGGATTCGTGTAAGTGCCAAGGTGTTATATTCACTTTCTCCTCTTACACGCATCAAGTACATATATTAAATTGAGCCTGAATACCGACGATGACAAGATTTGTGTAAGTCTCGTGTAGGTCTCCCAGATCTGATGGTCTGGAATTGGAGTTAAGGTCATGTGTCTATATGTTGGGTTACTGAACGCTAGCGATAGAAAAATGGGTAGGAAATCAATGACGTCTCACTTGGTCATTATCAAATTCATAAGCAAGGAGAAAAATTAGGATAATAATACAAATAGTGTATGAATTTTAACTCGATGTGTAATGTCATTTTAGACTTTTAATTTATTTAATGTCAGTCTAGTCCTTGCCGATTATCTTATATGGTACATTGTTAAGTCATGACTTTCAACAGGCAAAGGTTTATAACTAAATTGACAAAAATGAAAAATTTAGAACTAAATTGAAATATATAGGATTGATTGGATAATTTTCCTTTTGGGGGAGAGACTTTGCGATGGCCTCGATGCTTGTTGCATGAAGCATGACGCTTGCATTCAAGCCAAAACAATGAGTTTCGACATCAGTATATCCAGCTTGTTCTTCATCAAATCGCTTAATACGACTAGTTGTTGGCCCCCGCATTAGCATGGACATTTTATGAGGATGAATGTGGGATAGTTTTTCACTGGCGAATGATATCTTTACATGTCTATAGACTCTATACATGCATGGATGTATATTCATGAAAAAGTGTATGGCGGAGTGGATTAAGAGAAAATGGCGTAAGAGACTAACGGGTCAAAAGAAAGAATAGACACCAAGTGGTGAAAACATCTGAGAGTAAAATCAATGTGCCTGCAAAGGCTATGTGGTTTCACAATTTCGCTAAACCTACTCTTCATTCACAAGCCAACTTTTTCTTTTTTCTTTTTTCCAGATTCACAAGCCAACTTTAATTACAGTCATTCTCATCGACCGTTTCGGAACAACATCACATATATTTTGGCTTGTCAAATGGCTGAAGGGATGGCAATGATGAAGAAATTATATTGCGTGATGGTTTAATTTGATCTTTTATTCATAAACAGGTCGTATCGCCCACATAAATATATCGAAATCTGTAGGGGTGAGCAGTTCCCGGTTCCTTACAGGTTCCGTCTGGAGCCTGAAACCTATCCTCGGTACAAATTCCTCATCTTTTGGAACCTGAAACCTACCCATCAGAACCAAAAACTTAGAACCTACCCTGTCACAGTTTCTAGGATCGGTTCCAGGTTCCAACGGGTTCTTTTTTTTTTTGGTTTCATTTTCAGATCTGAACAATAACAAAGAAGGAAAGACACAAACCAAAGCTTCTATGTCAGCTCAAGCCGAGATCAGAAAAATGATGGCAACTTAGCAACTTTTGTTGTGACAAATACAAGAAAATCACTGATGCAAGCAACAAACTTCGACCAAGCATGAGTTCTCTTTGTTATTAGGCTCTGAATTCTGTTTTGGTGTCTTAGGATTCACTGCCCGGTAAAACAAGATGATCAAATAAAACTCCATAGAAACAATAGTCGGCTGTTGGTGTATTTCCCTAAGCATTAATTTATAAGTTATGGTGTACCTTTGATAGATTTGGGTATGATGACTTCGTATTGGTGGTGATTTCTCAAAAGTGGAACTGATAGCTGCTATAGCTGAAGATTTGGAAGCCTGGTGGTGATTTCTCAAAAGTGGAACTGATAGCTGCTATAGCTGAAGATTTGGAAGCCAGTTTCGTTGAATCAAGGGTGACAGACTTTGGAAAGATCTTCCTGACAACTGGTGGTGGAGTTGAGAGATTTCTTGCAATTGATTCTCAAAATTAGCAACTAGTGCATTGAAAGCAGGAGACCTGCCCCTTGAATGGTTTGCTTTGCCTCATTATCAATTGCAAGAGTATTCACCATGCGCAGTACTTTTGTACTTGTGGCAGAAAAATCACCATGACCCAGCTGAAGAAAAGGCAGACATGTTTTTAGTCAAGTGAAGCAATAAACAAATATAAAAAAGAATACTCTTACCAAAAAAAAAAAAAACAAATATAAAAAAGAAAAGTGAAAAAGAAATATAAAAAAGAAAGAAGCAAAAATGAGTCCCAAAGTGAGCATTACTGTGTAATAGTTACATGAAGGCTTTCATTGAGTCAAACCAGATCTTTGATCATAAAAGATGACGCAACACATCTTTAGATTCCTCTAGGGATACAACATTTGTATTGGTGGAAGCATAACCACTGCCTAAAGGCAAAGCAATTGCCTGATGGGAAAACACTTTTCCTTTTTTTTGGCCCCATAAAAGATGCCAGGATATATTTCCTCATTTTTGCACTCTGTATCTACGTAGGTCACAGAAATGTCCACAACAATTGCAAGATGTTAAATTCACATCCATTATTATTTTATGCAGGTTCAAGACTATCATGGGTGAGGCTAGCATGAACCAAAAGCTACTTCATCACACAAATCTCTCACTGTTTCTAATAAATACATCAAATCAAGATGCACGTGCAACCTGTATAAGCATATGGACCTATTAAAGATGAAGACACCAGTCTTATGCACACAAAACCACAGAGCAAACAGCAGCAGTATTAACCACAAAAACAAATGGTGTGATTGCCCAGATCACAGATCATTTAGCATAGCCAGATACTTCACTCTAATAAGGAAAAGAGTTGAGCCAACAGAAAATGATGCGAATTTGCAAACTCCTAAAAGACCTTACCTTTGACTCCAAAAGAGAAATTTCTGATCTAAGCCAATCACTTTCCCTTTCCGGTTGATTTTATCCTTCTTGCTTCATTATTTAGCCTCTCATTTAAATCTCCTCCCGTTGCCGATTATTAGCTTCCTTTTGCTCATTTAAACTGCTCTCCATTTCTTTGATACAGCATTCCTTCTTGGCAAGAGACAACTGCAACTCCTGTTCCATATAAACACAGAGGATTGTCAGGATATGTGGCAATAGCATTAAAATGAGGGACAAAGATGACGGTGAACCGCAGATTGCAGAAGTTTACATTTGCCACTTTACTCCCAGTTTCATCTTTCTCTGGCTTCTTCAGCTCATTGACAAGAGTTTGATATTTATCCCGCTCCTCAGTGATCACTGAAAGCTGTGAAAGAAAAGCAATATTTACTGAAGGGGCACAGAACATGTCTATATGGGGAGCAGAGAATGACCAGAAAGTGAAAATAGGAAATAACACAAAATAATCTAAATATCACAATAAGGTCATGTAACCACAAGATAACTTGCAAACCACCTCCAATAATCTGTATTATGAAATCTCATCAGATACTGAAAAACACATTGAAAGTAGATAAACCGTTCTTGTAGACCTTCATCGCAGCCAACTTATGAATATCCAATGGAGCAGGAAAAGGTAAAGCAACAATACAAACCAAACCTTCAAGCATCAACTTAAGAACATCAAAAAGAGAATATAAGAAAGAATCTACTCTGCATCTAACCATATAAGGCTTCTGTTTCCAGAATAGCACCTGTTACATCAAATTTGATCTTGACATTCTGTTTCTTTATTTCCCTTCACGGTGCTAAGATGAGTATCATAATCAGTCAAGGCAGGTGCATATTGTTTACTTTATGATGCGGATTTCCCAACATTTGGCTATCATTAGCATTTACAAGTCTTGGGCCATATATAATTTCATTCTGTTTATGCAGAAACATTCTGCCGCATACAGGCTCTATTACGGTTGGTGTTCATCATCTTTTATGAACCATAAACAATGATTTTTAATTTACAACTCAAAAACTGCTCATGCAGCAAAGGCTTTCAATTATGGACCTAAACACTTGAGCAGAAGAACATGTAAAAATACATGGGACTCAAAATACTATGCCACCTCTATGCCTCAAGTTGAACCATACCATACCTCTCCAATGGTTAAAGCATGCATTTTCATCTTGGAGTCAACTTGTTGTCCCACCCAGACAAAGATTGCTGAGTGACAATCCAAGACAAATATATCTTCGGTCATCAAATCATCATGACTAAAATTGTGTATTTCTGTCACCTGCAATAACAATATCGGAATGGCTGTATAAGTAAGGACCTCGATAACATGCTAGCACAACAAGTAAGAATATATGCTAGCATCTTAAAGCAGTGGCAATTGAAAACAAAGGAAGACATTAGTAAAATGAGCAGAATACTCTGAGATGACTTCAGTTTTATGATACAGCAGAATAGAGGCAAGAGTTGGAATGAATGCTTATGATCAGCAGTAATATGTAAAGAGGTCAGTTAGGGAAAACTTCAAAAATAATGGCAAAAGATGCAACTGTTTTAAAGGTTGGAGCGAAGGGGTTGGCCCAAAAGGGAGAAAATCTCAAGCAGAGGAGGGATCGTGGATTTTATTTTGGGCTAGACAGGGTGCTACTGGCATGCGTCATTCTAGAGATCATATTCCACTATCAATTGGCAGAAATTCATCTCATAATTCAGCTGATCACTCCACTGCTTTGTTATCTTGAGCAACAGTCTAATAGACAACTCCATTCTCCAGAATATCAATCATGAAAAGCTACAGATATATTCAGTGTGTACATCTTAGTAGATTTTTATTTATTATTTTTATGAAGTAAATGGAAAAAAGAAGAAGAAGCAAACAACTAGGTAAATGTCCGTGACATGGTTACACCAGATTTACATATATTATTAACGATTACAGCAGTTTACAATGCTCGGTCAGGTGAGAAGATACCTTATGGTGGTTATTCGGCAGAACTGTATCTGCTTTTCCAAGAAGCTTGTCTCCTCTCTGCCAGGAATTGAGCCTTATTTCCAACACCAAGCTACGGTGAACTATGGAAGAAGCATTGGCCTATCCAGTAACCCCCCAGTGGGCATGAATTAGGCATTACAAACAAATACCACTTTGTCTACTGCAGTATCATTGGCCAATAAACAACAAACGAATCTTCGATAATGCTTTGAATTACAATGATAAGGGTACTACAAGATGTAATTGTATCTGCCATGACTTATAATTCTTCCTGACTTGAAGCACAAGGCTGGAGAGAATATTATTTGCAGACATCTACTAGTCTACGGGCAGGAACTACTAAATGTGTGGCAACTCATATAGAAAAGGAGTTACTGACCTTCAACAATGACTATAGTTTTGGAAGACCTCCACTTTTGTTTCCTTGCTTTCCTTAGAATACGCGCCGTCTCTACCTTGACTTCATCTGTTATGGAGCTACCCTTATCTGCCCAAGGAATTTTGATGAGGGATAGTGCTTTTTTTTTATAAACATCTATATAGCTGCACAAAGTTGGAGATATCTTTAAAATTAATCTGTTTACTAGCTTTCATGAATGGTATCAGGTTTGTGGAAAATAATAACATTCTACATGTCAATCTTAAGTGGAGCTGATGGACTTAATCTTGGTCCCGAATGCCTTTGTAAATCTGGTGATACTTCCATTTACTTCCCAACTAGTAGCAGCTGACGGGTACTTATCATTCCATAAGGAATAGAAATTAGTTTTACCCGTCTCCCTGTCATCAAGCAAGCAAGGAAATCCACTGTCAATCTCCTCATCTGACTCAATAGCAAGTCGACAGCTTCTTTCATCCACCCTGACCTGCTGAGAATGCCACGAGTAAGATGAACTTGCCCTTTGACCAGGTGATAAGACCTATGTGCAACAAAATCACTGAGATGATTTCAAGCAACTCAAGACAGCTTGTACCAATCCTTCATTTGAAGAATTGACAAGCATGTCTTATTATCGATTGCCACATGGTGAGCAAAATGAAACTCGAAAAAGCAGAAACACCTTTCTGTTTGATAACACATCTTTTTGCCCGTGCTTCATAATTGGCATATTAGAAGCAAAAGTTGCTTTTTCTGACTTCACTGACGTCCACCCTCCTAGTTCTGTCTTTGGTACCGAATTGGTTTGCAAATGTACTTTCGAATTTGCAGCTGAACTGAAACCAACAATTTGATATTTCAAAATGCTTGGGACACAGGACAGAAGAAAATCGGGACAAGCAAAACATAAGTAGGCAAGCAAGCAGGAAGCACATTTACTAATCAAAACATGCATGCCATCCCAGATCAGACAGAGGCAGCTAGTGAAAGATCCATCCTAGGCCCAGCTAATTACAATTCATGTTGAGTTAGATTGTGTTCTTTTGTTATGTGTGTTTATTGAAAAAAAGTGCACGCGCACATAGAGACAATTAGAGTAATTTGACCAGTGAATAAATTCCATCCTACATATTTCAATAATTCTACGAACACCATTTGAAGGGGAAATTAGATTCTCCACATGAAATGTCTTGATTTTAACAAAAGATAACATCAGTGTGTCTCAGCTTTGACTGCAGAGAAGAAAAACGCCTGCATATAGTTGTTAAAAGTGTCAATACGCTGGCTACCCAAATAGGCTTTTAAAACTCACGAGTGCAGATTTTGATGCATACGATTTCAGTTGTATCGATTTCTCACGAAGCATTCACTTCCGGTATTCTAAGCAGCCAAAAAGATGAGTCCAGGCTTGACACCTCTAAACTACAAACTACTTAACCTTGCTAACAGGGCTGCGATGATCTATTTCTCTTGTCCAGAAACGCAATCAATAAAGACAAGATCACACACCTTTGTAATTGTTGCGCATTCCTTTGTGGGAGAGCACAAATGACGGTACCACTTGCCGGCGTTCGGGAACGAGCCTCCGGGCTTTCGAGAACCGCGGCGTACACCTTGATGTCGTCCTTCCTCCTTCGTGAGCTGATCTCTGCCATCGAAAACGACGCCGATAAACATCCCGAACAAGCAAGGGGGCCCAAGATGCCGAATCGACCGATCGATCCCCCGCGCGAAGAACAGAGAGAGTGATTGAAGTGTTACCCGGAGATGTAGGTCTTGCCGGAGAGGAACTCGTCGAGGGACTTGAGGCCCGACTCCGTGTGGAGATTCGTCGAGGAACTCGTCAAGGGCGAGCAGCGTCGGGCACAGACAGTGGAGAACTGTGAGTGTGAAGTGAACTGAGTGAGAAGAGAACTGAGAAATTGTCAGGGCTTTTTTTGAACCTAACCGGTTCCAGAAAAAGGGAACCGGGAACCGGAACCGGTCCCTTTAGAATCGGGAACCGAACCAGATCCTCCGGTGTGGTTCTCTGATTCCCGGTTCTTCCCAGAAATCGCTCACCCCTAGGAATCTGGACATTGAGACCTAGCGGGCGTTGTACAGATGACAATTTCAGCCAGGAGTGCAGTCAAAACTTACTGAGCTGCATGGCCAACTTCGAGAACTACAAAGGGCGAACGTTTAAAGGAAGCAAATGCAAAGTCGAGGATGTCGTCAACGTCCTCTGCCTTGTCACTGAAGCTGCTTTGGTTGCCCGAAGACACCTCCACAGGCCCTGAATCTCTGTTTTTAGTCAAATTCGACACATAAATCTCATCACGAATCCAAAATGGCTAGGGAATCTTGTGAAGAGAATATAACAATGTATAAAAAACACGGTAATAACTTACCACGAAAAAAATTGTTAAGGGACTGAGGTAATTTTAGTTGAGGGATTTCCTGAAAAGTACATATAGCTCATTTGAGGTAACTGTTCTTCCATTTGAGCATCTTCACGTATAAGATGAAATTGAAAGTATCTGAATAGGCGAATAAACAAAACCGCATAGATGTTAATTGAGGAAACAAATCGTTCTTCAAGGTCAGTAGTTCCAGAAAATTATTACTCCGATTTGCTTGTGATAGTCATTAATAACTTATCTAGGGTGAGCAAATCTTTCTTGATAGCTATGACATCTGACCGTTGGCATTATCAAGAGAGTGATTTCTCCGAAGCATCATATCATATTCCTTCATCAGCTTCCTCGTTCCTTGAATTACGGAAGAGAAGGAAAACAACACCCATGAAAATTGAATAAATTCGCCCTAGTTGTTTCATGTAAAAGAAAGGAGACAAAAAGCAAACCTTCTCATGCACAGGTTGCTAATATCAAATGGTTAATACATTAAGAACAGAAACTTGTTAGTCGGTGAAAATATTTAATAGTCGCAGAAAATCGTATCTTACGTACTTATTGACAGATTTGTAGATCTATTGAAGTGCTACACTTGTACAATTTGAAAAAATTGGTCACTAACTAATATATGAGTACGATAGTAAAATCATTTTTGAGTTGGTAGTTTACTAACCACGCCAATAAAATCTGAAAGACATCGGTAATCTTCTGATCTATTAAAACGTTGGTAAATCCTTCTACTTTTCCTTGTAAATGTGTTATTAACTCCTTCCAAGATCCATAGCACGATACCCCTGAAGCATCGTGTCAACTTCCACGACCAGAGTCAACATTCCTCGAACTACTTAAAAGACAAATGTAGAAGAATTCGGGCTATCAAGCAAAATGGAGTTATCAAGTAGGAACTGCTGATGAAATTTGGCAACGGTTCTGGACAATGAACAGTGTTACCTGCCTTATTTACCTTTCAAAGCAAAACGTGAATTCGGGGACCAATTGTTTCTCTCTGCTGCAGTAGTGCAATAAACGAATGGAATTCTGATAAGTCGCATCGCCGAACATCTTTTAGAGTCGAACACCTCGATTCCTAGAGCTCTGTGATCTCCACGAGTTTATGCTAGATTGACCCCCATCTTTCCATTAAAACTTCGAATTTCCACAGATGGGGACAATTTGCTGAGGCTCGGAGCTAAATCCCTCATTTGCAGACATTTGCGACTTTCTCCAGTCCCTTGACATCCGAAGTTTTAGAACCCTTTAATGTTCAAATATGTCAGGTTATCGAAGCACGAGAGGTCTGGTAATGTTTCAATGGATCCGCACCCAGGTAAATTCAATTTTTCTAAGTTTTTCGATAGATGTTCAAGGCCGTCAAGGTTGGACAACTTTCGGCATCTATGTACAAAGAACCTAGCTAAGGATTTTGATGCTCCCAGACCCTTGATTACTGTCAGCTCATTGCAACGAGAAATAACTAATTTTGACAAGAATTCCAATCTCGACAGACTTGGTAACTCTTTCAACTCATTGCAATTGTAAACACAAAGCTCCAACAATCTAGAGGCAAGCTCCAGCATGGATTTCAACAGTTGGCAAAAATCAACAACGAGCAATTTTAGGTGGACTAGATGAGAAAGTTGAGGCAATGTGTGATGTTGACAAGTGACTCTTAAATCAGTTAAGCATACAAGAATTTGTGGGAGTGATCAAAGATTGCGACACCTTCTTAATTGAAGGAGTTGCAGAGAAGGCAGATAAGCGATGCTTTGCGGCAACGATTGAAGCATCTTGCAGTCATATAATTGAAGTTCTTCAAGATGAGAAAGCTTATTGAATCCATCGAGGAAGCCAGAAACGCTTAACCCACTTAATCGAAGGATCTTCAGTGAATACAACCCATCTATGGGGATTTCCGCTTCCAAATTCTTGCATTCACTAACATCTAATTCTTCAAGTTTCTTAAGACAAGAAAGCTTATCAAATCCATTGGAGAAGCCAGAAATGCTTGTCCAACCTAATCGAAGGATCCTTAGTGAAGACAACCCATCTATAAAAATTTCCCCTCCTAGATTCTTGCATCTTGCGGCATCTAATTCTTCAAGTTTCTCCATACGAGAAAGCTTATTGAATAAGTTGGGGAAGCCAGAAACACTTGTTCCACTTAATCGAATGATCTTCAGTGAAGACAACCCATCTATAGGAATTTCCACTCTCAGATTCTTACATTGTCTAACATCTAATTCTTCAAGTTTCTCAAGACGAGAAAGCTTATTGAATCCATTGGAGAAGCCAGAAATGTTTGTCCAACCTAATCGAAGGATCTTTAGTGAAGACAACCCATCTATAAGAATTTCCCCTCCAAGATTCTTGCATCCTGCGGCATCTAATTCTTCAAGTTTCTCCAAACGAGAAAGCTTATTGAATAAGTCAGGGAAGCCAGAAACGTTTGTTCCGCTTAATCGAAGGATTTTCAGTGAAGACAACCCATCTATAGGTATTTCCCCTTCCAAATTCTTGCATTCACTGACATCTAATTCTTCAAGTTTTTCAAGACGAGAAAGCTTATTGAATCTATTGGAGAAGCCAGAAATGCTTGTCCAACCTAATCGAAGGATCCTTAGTGAAGACAACCCATCTATAAGAATTTTCCCTCCAAGATTCTTGCATCCTGCGGCATCTAATTCTTCAAGTTTCTCAAGACGAGAAAGCTTATTGAATCCATTGGAGAAGCCAGAAATGCTTGTCCAACCTAATCGAAGGATCCTCAGTGAAAACAACTCATCTATAAGAATTTCCCCTCCTAGATTCTTGCATCTTGCGGCATCTAATTGTTCAAGTTTCTCAAGACAAGAAAGCTTATTGAATAAGTCGGGGAAGCCAGAAATGCTTGTTCCACTTAATCGAAGGATCTTCAATGAAGACAACCTATCTATAGGAATTTCTCCTTCCAAATTCTTGCATTCACTGACATCTAATTCTTCAAGTTTTTCAAGACGAGAAAGCTTATTGAATCCATGGGAGAAGCTAGAAATGTTTGTCCAACCTAATCGAAGGATTCTCAATGAAGATGACCCATCTATAAGAATTTCCCCTCTTAAATTCTTGCATCCTGCGGCATCTAATTCTTCAAGTTTCTCCAAATGAGAAAGCTTATTGAATAATTTGGGGAAGCCAGAAACGCTTGTTTCACTCAATCGAAGGATCTTCAGGGAAGACAACCCATCTATAGGATTTCCCCTTCCAAATTCTCGCATTCACCGACATCTAATTCTTCAAGTTTTTCAAGACGAGAAAGCTTATCGAATCCATTGGAGAAACCATAAATGCTTGTCCAACCTAATCGAAGGATCCTTAGGAAGACAACCTATCTATAAGAATTTCCCCTCCTAGATTCTTGCATCCTGCAGCATCTAATTCTGCAAGTTTCTCTAGATGAGAAAGATTATTGAATAAGTCAGGGAAGCCGGAAACGCTTGTTCCACTTAATCGAAGGATCTTCAATGAAGATAACCCATTTATATGGATTTTCCCTTCCAAATTCTTGCATTCACTGACATCTAATTCTTCAAGCTTCTCAAAATGAGAAAGCTTATTGAATAAGTTGGGGAAGCCAGAAACGCTTGTTCCATTTAATCGAAGGATCTTCAGTGGGGACAACCCATTTATAGGGATTTCCCCTTCCAAATTCTTGCATTCGGTGACATCTAATTCTTCAAGTTTCTCAAGATAAGAAAGCTTATTGAATCCATTGGAGAAGCTAGAAATGCTTGTCCAACCTAATCGAATGATCCTCAAGTGAAGACAACCCATTTATAAGAATTTCCCCTTCTAGATTCTTGCATCCTGTGGCATCTAATTCTTCAAGTTTATTTAGATGAGAAAGCTTATCAAATAAGTCGGGGAAGCCAGAAACGCTTGTTCCACTTAATCGAAGGATTTTCAATGAAGACAACCTATCTATAGGGATTTCCCCTTCCAAATTCTTGCATTCGGTGACATCTAATTCTTCAAGTTTCTCAAGATAAGAAAGCTTATTGAATCCATTGGAGAAGCTAGAAATGCGTGTCTAACCTAATCGAATGATCCTCATGAAGACAACCCATTTATAAGAATTTCCCCTTCTAGATTCTTGCATCCTGTGGCATCTAATTCTTCAAGTTTCTCTAGATGAGAAAGTTTATTGAATAAGTTGGGGAAGCCAGAAATGCTTGTTCCACTTAATCGAAAGATCTTTAGTGAAGACAACCCATCTATAGGGATTTCCCCTTCCAAATTCTTGCATTGTCTGACATCTAATTCTTCAAGTTTCTCAAGATGAGAAAGCTTATTGAATTTATTGGAGAAGCTAGAAATGCTTGTCCAACCTAATCGAAGGATCTTCAATGAAGACAACCCATCTAGAAAAATTTTCCCTCCTAGATTCTTGCATCCTGTGGCATCTAATTCTTCAAGTTTTTCCAAACGAGAAAGCTTATTGAATAAGTCGGGGAAGCCAGAAACGCTTGTTCCACTTAATCGAAGGATCTTCAAAGTGAAGACAACCCATCTATAGGATTTCCCCTTCCAAATTCTTGCATTGTCTGACATCTAATTCTTCAAGTTTCTCAAGATGAGAAAGCTTATTGAATTCTTTGGAGAAGCTAGAAATGCTTGTCCAACCTAATCGAAGGATCCTCAGTGAAGACAACCCATCTAGAAAAATTTTCCCTCCTAGATTCTTGCATCCTGTGGCATCTAATTCTTCAAGTTTTTCCAAACGAGAAAGCTTATTGAATAAGTCGGGGAAGCCAGAAACGCTTGTTCCACTTAATCGAAGGATCTTCAATGAAGACAACCTATCTATAGGGATTTCCCCTTCCAAATTCTTGCATTGTCTGACATCTAATTCTTCAAGTTTCTCAAGATGAGAAAGCTTATTGAATAAGTCAGGAAAGCCAGAAATGCTTGTTCCACTTAATCGAAGGATCTTCAGTGAAGACAACCCATCTATAGGGATTTCCCCTCCCAGATTCGTGCATTGTCTGACATCTAATTCTTCAAGTTTCGTAAGATGAGAAAGCTTATTGAATTCATTGGAGAAGCCAGAAATGCTTGTCCAACCTAATCGAAGGATCCTCAATGAAGACAACCTATCTATAAGAATTTCCCCTCCTAGATTCTTGCATCCCGTGGCATCTAATTCTTCAAGTTTCTCTAAATGGGAAAGCTTATCGAATCCATCGAGAAAGCCAAAAACGCTTGTTCCACTTAATCGAAGGATCTTCAGTGAAGACAACCCATCTATAGGGATTTTCCCTCCCAAATTCATGCATTGTCTGACGTCTAATTCTTCAAGTTTCTCAAGATGAGAAAGCTTATTGAATTCATTGGAGAAGCCAGAAATGCTTGTCCAACCTAATCGAAGGATCTTTAGTGAAGACAACCTATCTATAAGAATTTCCCCTCGTAGATTCTTGCATCCTGTGACATCTAATTCTTCAAGTTTCTCCATACGAGAAAGCTTATCGAATCCATCGAGGAAGCCAAAATTGCTTGTTCCACTTAATCGAAGGATCTTCAGTGAAGACAACTCATCTATAGGGATTTCCCCTCCTAGATTCATGCATTGTCTGACGTCTAATTCTTCAAGTTTCTCAAGATGAGAAAACTTATTGAATTCATTAAAGAAGCCAGAAATGTTTGTCCAACCTAATCGAAGGATCCTTAGTGAAGACAACATATCTATAAGGATTTCCCCTTCCAAATTCTTGCATTCACTAACATCTAATTGTTCAAGTTTCTCCAGATGAGAAAGCTTATTGAATAAGTTAGGGAAGCCAGAGACGCTTGTTCCACTTAATCGAAGGATCTTCAGTGAAGACAACCCATCTATAGGGATTTCCCCTTCTAAATTCTTGCATTCACTGACATCTAATTCTTCAAGTTTTTCAAGACGAGAAAGCTTATTGAATCCATTGGAGAAGCCAGAAATGCTTGTCCAACTTAATCGAAGGATCCTCAGTGAAGACAACCCATCTATAAGAATTTCCCCTCCTAGATTCTTGCATCCTCGGCAAAGATCTAATTCTTCAAGTTTCTCCAGATGAGAAAGCTTATTGAATAAGTCGGGGAAGCCAAAAACGCTTGTTCCACTTAATCGAAGGATCTTCAGTGAAGACAACCCATTTATAAGAATTTCCTCTCGTAGATTCTTGCATCCTGTGGCATCTAATTCTTCTAGTTTCTCAAGACGAGAAAGCTTATTGAATCCATCGTGGAAGCCATAAATGAGTGTCCCACTTAATCGAAGGATCTTCAGTGAAGACAACCCATCTATATGAATTCTCCTCCCTAGACTCTTGCATCCTATGAAATTAAATTCTTCAAGGTTGCCCAACTTGCTAATAGTACTAGGTAAACTACTCAGTTTCTTGCAATAATTAATACTAAATCTTTTCAATTTTTTCAAATCCCCAATGGACTCAGGCAATTCACAAATGCCTAAAAATGACAAGTCCAATATAGTCAACCATTCCAACTTCCCAATTGAGTTGGGGATATGTAAATTTCTTGAAAACTGCGCTCGACTTAAGTATAGCTGCTGCAAGTTCACGAGGGATCCAATGCTCTTTGGAAGTCTACATAATTTCAAGCAATTAGTTAGGTCAAGGATTGACAAATTTACTAGATGGCTAACTGAGTCGGGAATTCCAGCCAATGATTGGCAATCATTGGCATAAAGATTCTCCAACTTTTTCAAAGAACTTATACATGAAGGAATTTCTTCTATAGCAGTCTGCCTTATGCGAAGTACCTTCAGTTCCTCCAACTTGCCCATTTCTTGGGGTAGCTCTCGAAGTTTTACACATCTTTGCAAGTCCAAAACAACGAGACCCTTGGCTTCTCCAATAGAAGGGTGGATTTGCTCTAGATTATCACATTTTTTGAGGACTAATACCTCTAAATGTCGAAAGGCCGAGAGATTAGGAGTAACTTTTAAATTAAGGCAACCTCCAAGATCTAGAACTTTCAATTCCTTCACCACCTACAAAACAAAATGATTTGATAAATTTTCGCCAAGAATAAGTCAATAAAAATAAAAGACAAAACAACATGTTCTTTATCTGACCTTGAGATAACTCCAACCTTCCCAGTGCTCTGAAATGTCACTTCTTGATAATGAAAGTACGGCTAATTTCTCTAGATGAAATTTCATAGCCACGGATGCAGGACATCCGTCCAACCCAAGCCATCGTAACTTGGGAAGCAAGATTTTGGAATCTCCAATTAGTTTTGCATTAGTCATCGTAAGGAATCTTAAGTTCGGCAGTTTCTCAAATTGTTCATTTGTGAATTCACTCCGTGAGCTATCTCCTTCGAGAAAAAGGGCCTGAATGTTAAGATTTTCAATTCCCTTCACAAATGTTGCGTCAAGTCAGCTTAAGTGGACCCATTATCACTTTGCATTCATTCTATAGTTGTGAAGTTGATGCTCAAGGTGAGGCCAACAATAGGTCATTTCAAGGGGGAAACACGCGGGATAATTACATTGAATAATACCTTAATCAATCAATACTAACACCAAGTGCACAAGTAACCACTAAGCGGCATGGAGTTTATTGTTTAAACCAAAAGTTTTCATTTTCTCTTCTTTTTTTTTCCAACTTAATAGAAAATGTCGACCATGTATAGATGCAAAGCCCATTACTACCTAATTAGATCAGGAAATAATACAAGGAGAGTAATCTCGGCTGTGAGGTCTAACAGTTTATTCCAATCAAGATAATTCATGTCAAAAGAGAGTAGAACAATGATAGAGGTTACAATTACCTTAGTTCTCTGAAATATTTTCAAGGCTTCCTCTTGAAGCCATAGCCTACTTCGATTCATAAAAGCATGGTAATCTTCTTGACGAATAATTTCCCTACCAAGGTCTCTCAGTTGGTCATGCATTTTCAACATGCCATTATCTCCTATTTTTATCAGTGACATAAAACTCAATGTTTCAAGCCCCATCTTTGGAAAAAAATTACAAGCATCCCACATGCAGAATGCACATTTGAAATGATATCCTCCAAAGAAATAGGCAATATCCAAAAATATCTGCTTTTCCTCATAGTTTAATGTGTCATAACTTATTCTCAATTTCTCCTGCACTTTCTCATGCGGTACTATTTGTAACTTCTTTAACGCATCTTGCCAGAATGCTTGGTTCCGTCCACATAGAAATGAACCTATAACCTCAAGCGCTAAGGGTAGCCCTCCGGCAGTGGACACGATAGCATGAGAGAGAGATTCAAATTCACACGGAGGAGAGTCCCTCCTAAAGGCATGTCTACTGAACAAGATCAAGGACTCAGCCTTAGCAATTTCCTTGAGTTCATACTTGTAGCTCACCCCAACATCATCAAGAATAGACCTTATTCTTGTGGTAATTATTATCTTACTTCCCATCTCAAACCAGTCACGTTTTCCAATTAAAGCTTTGATATGATTGTTATCATCCACATCATCTAGAAGAATTAGGACTTTCTTACGTTTAAATCTAGATTCCATGATCCTGATTCCTTCATCCTGATTGAACACATGATCATTCTCTTTTAGTATATCAAATTTTAATTGACCCTGTACATATGAAATGCCCTTGCTCTGTGAGGATTCTCGAATATCTGCAATAAAACTATGATGCTGAAATTGGTCGAATAGCTTATTGTAGATGGCTTTGGCTAAAGTTGTTTTGCCGATACCTCCCATTCCATGAATGCCAATAACTTGGGTGGCATTGTGTTTATCATCCAGCAATCTCAAGATATCCTCCATAGCATTATCGATCCCGACAAGATGTTCGGTAATAACCAGCTGAAAGGCCTTCTTTAGCTCGCTCAAAACTTTTCTGACAACTATTTTCACCAATTCTCCTTCGTGGCTGTTTATAAAGGATTCGAATTAAAATGCATTAGAAGAACACTCATATCGTATTCTATCTCATTGTCACAAAGCTACAACATTAACAGTTAAAAACGCAAGCACAAGATGAGAAAACACACGAATGTATGGCCACCTCTACAAGCAAGATCCAGTTGAAAAAAAGTAAACAAGGTTTTGATGGAAAGTGAAATACCCGTCAGCAGTTTTCTCTGATTCCCATCCCTTTAGGGAAGCCACTTCTTGGAGTGCTTGCTTCCATTTGGCAACATCTTCTTTTAAATACTTCCTACTTAAATGGGAAAAAGTCTTTCCAAACCTTTCTATTTGGTATCGCACATGGGCCGGTTTAACCCGGTAAAATACGGGCAAGACAACATGCCCAATGCTCTTCGTGCACTCCGTCATCTCAACGAGCTCTTGAAGGCACCATTTGCTTGAAGCGTAGTTCTGAGAAATAATCGGGATCGAGATCTTACTGTTCTTAATGGCTTGGAGAAGGTTGGTTCCGATCACCTCACCTTCGCGAAGCTCATTGTCATCTCTAAACACGCGGATCCCAGCATCGATGAGGCCATTGTAGAGGTGATCTACGAATGTTTTACGAGTATCCTCGCCTTTGAAGCTCAAAAAAACATCATAGTTTTCACTTGCTGAAGTAGCGGACGAACTAGATGCAGCGGTATCTTCTGCTTTTCGACGTGTGCTCTTCTTGTTGCTCTTGACAAAATAGTATGCGAGCAGAGACAGAAGAATGGACGCAACCAACACTGCAAGAAAAAGCCCAAACACTGGATCACGTTTCATTTTTCCTTCTCCAATAACTCTAGAACCGATCTCTCCCTGAACGTCAAAGAATCAAATGCCTCTATATAGAATGCCCAACAAGATGACAGTGGAGAACTGCGTTTTTGGGTCCTTTATACTTCAAGACGCACATGGACCGGGAGGAGGAAAAGTAGACAAATTAATAAAAAATCAACCATGCCCCTTCTTTCGGGTAAGTGGAATATAGCCGTCGAAGGGGCCCACCGCTTCGATCCGAAAGTCTACGTGGGACCATCCTGTTCCACATCTACGAACTCCATTAACGAGAACCCAAATCCATCGATCATCACGGCCTCTCCCCATTCGAATTGTGACACTTAGAACGAAAAGCCGAAAAAAAATTGAAAAGAAAGTCGCGATTAAAAGTGGGTGCCTTGCTGCCGTCGTTACTCTCTCTCCTCTCACTTTCGTCTTCCTTCCTCTTCGCCGCTAAGCTCATGGTCACGGGGAAGGGGTTCGACCCGGACGAATTGTACGCCCCATGGTACAGGGTAAATAAGTTATCGACTGCCTTCAGAGTTTACCTATATTTTAAGCAAACGCAACGGACATTCTTTCCCAAATTAACGTTTGAACGATTTCGATCCGCACGAACCTCAATTTCATGGCAGAGTCGGCAACTTTACGGTGCTGCTAGGCTAACAGTCAATAACAGTGAACTTTCCCAACTGTGTATCCCAAATTCAGCGAGAGAGGCGACCGAAAGGTCAAGTTTGGTCTTTTCGTCTTATTTTAGCCGATTTTTTCTTCTGCTTAAGAGTTTAGTTTGGGTTATGTGCAATAATTTTGCAACACTCACTTTAAACCAAAAAAGAGAAAACTCAAACACACTTCCGATATGTCGAAACAGGTTATAAATTCATTTTTTGACTAATATATCTGGGGTTTTGTTATAAATAAGTTGTTGGATATTCGAAGGATCGGGGGAAAATAAGTTTAAAATATTAAAATCCAACCAGAGGGGTCATGGGCTGGACAATCTCTCACTCCTCTCAGCCTCGGTCCCGTGCATGACATGTCGGAGGGTAGGGGTGAGCATGGTCCGGTTGGTCCGGGCCACCCCTAACCCTGTGACCAACCCGTACATGGTGCCGATCCTCAAATTTTGACCAGCGACCGACCCTATCAGCCTAGGACCAGATGACTGACCGACCCGATGGGTTCGGTCCGGCCTGTGGTCAACCTACGACCGATCGATAATTTTTTTCGTCTTAATTTTTATACTCCCTAAAAAAACAAACCCACAAATTCAAATAACACATCCATCGAAAATGCGGCGTTATGCAACTAAACTATAAATACCAATATATATTTAGCAAATTTAAGATGACGCAATAATAGAAATTTCATAATGCTAACCGCTCATTGAGATATGGGATAAGATGGAAAATTCTTGTAATCATCTATCTTTAATATTCATAACACTATATGCAAAAGCGTTTTCCTACATTTGATCATGTAGAATCCACTCAACCAAAAAATGAATTTCACACCACTTGACTAGCATTTGATCATGTAGAGTCCACTCAACTAAAAATGAGCTTCACACCACTTGACTAGCAAATCACCGTAGAATCAAAGATTACTTTATTCTTTAAAACTTCTACAAGTTGACACAAATTAAAAAGCAAAGTGCAGGTGAAATTCATTAATAGAATACAATTAAATCATAAAAAGTTCAAAATACTTAATATAAACCATAAATATATAACTTCACATCTTGTTAATTCACTCAAACTTCTAAAGACTCGAAAACAAAACAAACGACACATAATTAATACTCAACAAAAGTTTTAAATTGAAAGTACTTATTATTAGTGCTATTGATAGAAATGTCAATATAATATAATATAATGTATATTTTACTTAGGTTTGAATATATGTTAATTATATATAATATACGGGGTTGTCAGTTGGGTTGGGCCGATCACCTAAAACTCTGTGACCGGCGACCAACTCCGCACAGTGTTGGCCCAGATTTCAGATCAAGGGCCATGATCACCTTGGCCCTCGAACAGGGACCAAGACAGGCAGCGAGGGTGGGCTGGTCCAGGTCGGTCCAGGGTCGACCCTAGACCGCTGCTCACCCCTATCGGAGGGTGTGAAACGGCTGCCACGTTCCGTGGAAGATGGAAATAGTTCTGAAAACTGTGGACCCCACAGTAAAATATCTTCAAGAAGCACTCATAAAGTCGCATATTCACGGCTCTTACCTTCGCTTTCACATTTTAATTTTCTGCTAAAATAGAAATATCATTTAATATAAAAATTGCGAAAATAAACTTTCGAGTAACCTTTTTTTAATAAAAAAATGTCCTCAAGGATTTTTTTTTCTTTTTCAAATATGTTCTTTCTGGCGAGATCAAGCTCCCTTGTGACATCTAAAAGCTCCTCAACTTTAACTAAAGGCACAGGGAATTAAGGGTTGGCCACATTTCAATATAAAATTCAAAAAAATGCAACGAAAGTTGAGCTTGATAGATATAATCCACAATTGTGCAATTCGTACAAAACACTTCTCAATTAAATCTTCACCTCCGGTATCTCAAATTGAGTAGGCAAAAGATCTTTAATGCTTGATTGTTATGTTACTTTATATATTTGGACAAGATTAAGTTTCACAAGCATCTACAAAATAAAAACCATACATTAGTGATGAGATGCACATTTCTCGAATAAACTATTGAGATAAATGTCTCGAATTTGAATGTGATTTATCAAGACCAAACTCAAAGTCGAAACTCAATTCGTAATTTACTTCTATATTTAACCCAAAACCAAAGCCTGAATCTATTTTAAGATAAAGCTTGATTGATAATTCAAAAAATATCTTAGAGTATCATACATTTCATATGTCCTTATTGGGAGTATAGAGATACCTCAAATTTTAGCCATTACTTTAAGCAAATACACCCGATAACTCATAAGCTAATTGTAGCTGGACATTTTAACTCTCTCTCTCTCTCTCTCAAAATAAAGAAAGATCATGAAGAAGCTTTCCCATCGCCTGAGGAGAAAAAATAAGCAAATTGAACTAGACTTACTATAGTGTAGCTTTTTGAATGAGTTTGAACGCATGTGAACATATGGATGACTTACTATAGCATGCAATGAGAACACACGATTGAACGAGACTTATCGGCTAAAAGTTGCATAGCTTTCTGAATGAGTTTGTGCGCATTTAAAAAAGTTAAGCAAAGTTGAACTAGACTTTCCATTAAAAAGAAAATAGTAGAGCAACCTTGTTCATTTTTTTGGGGCTAATGAATGCACTAATTGACTCTTTGCACTTGTAGGCCCCAAAGAATAACTGACATCTTGCTTTTTCCTCAATGAAGGACTTTTTGGAATTAGTGCTACAAATGCAAGAGTTTTTTAATTTTATATTTTTGAATAATCAGAAGATTAAGATTGGCACCACAATTGCTAGCGTTGTAACATGATGGTGGGGTCCTATACCAGCCTTTTCTGAGGTGTTGACATCTAGCTTGAGGTGCCGTTCGGGCACTGTTAAGGCCATGGGACCCCAACTAGCGTAAGCAAAAGGAGTGCTGGCGGATCCTCGATTACCAAAAGAAAAAAAAAAGATCAGCAGAGTAAGCAATGCGGCAGGCTCAGCAACTTAACAATGCTGGCATCATTAGCTTTTCGACGTGCGCTCTTCTCGTTGCTTTGGCCAGAATTGTGTGCGGGCACTCGGTCACGTTTCATTTTTACTCCGATGATTCTTGAACCGATCTCTCTATTACTATCAAAGAACGAAATGCCTCTAATCGGGTTGCCCAACAAGACGACCGTGCAGAGGGTTCTTTTTCTGGTGCTTTACACTACAAGATGACGATGCACATGGATCGGGAGGGAACGAGTAGACAGATCAATAGAGAAAGACTGGATTTAGTCGTCGCGTGTGAACTGTGAAGTGGGCGTCCTCGCGAACCACCCATGTCCTTTCTTCTGGGAAAGTGGGATTTAGTTGTCGGTGGGGCCCACCGATTTGCATCGACTGTTGCGTCTCCTTTGCAAAGTGCGTTCCAGCTGTTCTTGTTATACATGGCGGAGCTTACACTTTTGAACTAGACGTTCATGCCTTGAATGAATGATCCGTGTTAAAGCGATGCTGCTTTGACATAGCGATGGCATAAAATATTGAGCTCGTAATTATGATCATTGATAAATGCAAATGACAGATTATTGTTTGGGGGCGAGCCGCTCTAATTGGCTCTTTGCACTCGTAGGTCCCCAAAAAACTATTGAACGCTGCTCAAGTTGACAAATTTGCACTTGTAGGCATCCCAAAAATGACTGGCATCTTTGCCTTTTCTCCAATGGATGACTTTTAGAATCAGCCCTACAAACGCAAACATTTTCAATTTTGTATTTTGGGGCTAAATCAGAAGAGTAAGATCGGCAGAGTAAGCAATATGGGTGGGCTCTCATTTAGTGTTATGGTAGAGATAACAAGCATTGATCTTTTTGTTTCTATGGAATGAGAGGCTTTTAAGCAAATCGGCACTTGCAGTTTTATTAAGTTGCCGATTCTGCACGAATCCACAGAAGCTCTGTGAATGGACTGAGGCGGAGATTACCTCTGTAAATTACAGTCCTTTTTGGCCCCGACATTAATATTTACATCTAAAAATAAATAAAAAGAAAGAAATGAATTTAATAGATGACATTATACTAGCCTATAGACCCATGCTAAAAGAACTCGAGAAATAGATTAAGGTAAACAATTATTCTAGAAGTGTACTTAAAGTCATATGAAAAGTGATTATACGCGGCTTGGACCAAAAGGAAAAATATTAAGTTGGATTAAAGTGAACTTAATCATCACGGCGTATGCTCTTCTTGTTGCTCTTGACAGAATTGCGTGCGAGCACAGAGAGAAGAATCGACCCAACCAACACTGCAAAAGAGCGCCCAGGCAATATGTCACGTTTCATTTTTTATTCTTTAATGACTCACCGACCGAGTCACTCTATCAATATGCAAGCGCAGAAAGCCTATCCTTACTCGGGTTGCCCGGCAAAACGACCCACGGGACAAATTATCAGAGCACGATAAGATGAGCTCTATGCAAAAGAGGACAATTATTGGAGCGGACGTATCAGTACAAGTATTGAAGCAGACAGAGGCTCTTTTAGCTGAGGGACTCTCTTGACCGCTGTCAGTTTCAGACCGTAAAATATCTTTTTGACTAGCGCGTCTGCTTTGCAAAGGGAGTTCCAGCTGCTTTTGTCCGATTCTTCCAGGCCCGGCCGGAGCAAATACGAGGTGGTCCCGAGTTATCACGTCAACGCGGTCCGTGCTATACTGTTTCTTTCTCTCTGCTGTCGTTACTCTCTCTTTCCTCACTTTCGTTCTGCGCTTTTGGTCATGGGGCAGGAGCTCAACCTGGACGAAATGTACATTCCACGGCACAAGACTGAATAAATCACCGGTCGCCTTCCAAATTCACCCATATTTTGAGCAAATGCAACAAACATCCTTTCCCAAATTGACGTTTGAACGATTTTGATCCGCACCCATAAGACCAGAACCTCAATTTCATGCCAAAGCCAGCAACTTCGGGGTGCTGCTAGGCTAACAGTCGGTAACAGCAAATTTTTCCGGCCATGTATCCCAAATTCAGCGTGAGGAGCGACCGAATGGTCAAGTTTGGTCTTTTGTCTTATTTTAGCCCCTTTTTCTGCTTAAAATTTAATTTAGGTTGCGTGCAATCGTTTTGCAACACTCACGTTATAAAGAAGAAAAAAAAAAAAACTTAGACACACTTCGGAAGTGTCAAAATAAGACACAGACCTATTTTTTTTTACTTGTACTTCTGGGGTTAGGCTCTTAATGACTTGTTAAACATTTTAACGGTTTGGTGAAAATATATTTAAAATATTAAAGTCTAGCTGCGTGCATGACACGCCAGAGGGTGTGAAACGGTTGTCACGGTTGTCAAAACGATGGACCCCACAATAAAATATCTCCGGAAGGGCCTCTCTTAAAGTCGTATACTCGCGGCCCTTATCTTCACTTTCACTTTTAAATTTTCTGCTAAAATAGAAATTTCATTAAATATAAAAAAATAAATTTGCGAAAGTAAACTTTTGGGTGGCTTTAGACTCGACTACATATGTCCTCAAGTTTTTCTCTCTCTTTTTCAAATAAAATGTCCTCAAGGTTTTGTGGCCACATTTCCATTTATAAAAATTCTAAAAAACACAACAAAAGTTGAGCTTGATAGATATAATTTACAACTTTGTAATTCGTACCAGACACTCCTTAATTAAATTTCACCTCTATCCAGCATATCAAATTGAGTAGCTAAAAGATGTTTAATGCTTAATTGTCATGTTATCTAGATATATTTGGACAAGATTAAGCTTTGCAAGCATCTTCGAAATAAAAACCATACTTTAGTGGCGAAATATACATTTCTCAAACAAACTAGTGAGATTAATGTCTCAAATTGAAATGCGATTTATCAAGATCAATCTCAAAGTTGAAACTTTTAATAATTTATTGATGGCCTACAAGACTTTTATATTTAACCCAAAACCAAAGCTGAATTCGTTTAAAGATAGAGCTTGATTGATAATTCAAAAAATCTATTAGAGTACCATACATTTCATATGTCCATACTGGGAATATAGAGATATCGTAAATTTTAGGCAACTAAATATACTCGGTAGCGGTTCTAACTCAGAAGGTGATGATAGTTGGACATTTTAACTCTAGTTGAACTAGATTTACCATAGCGTAGCTCTCTGAATGAGTTTGAATGCATGTGAACATGTTAATAACTTGCTATAGCATACAATCTGAGCACACGATTGAACTAGACTTCCTGGGCAAAAATTGCACAACTTTCTGAATGAGTTTGGGCACATTTGAAAAAGTTAATAAAAGTTGAACAAGGCTTTTTGTCAAAAAGGAAAATTACAGTCGCCTTGCTTATTTTTTTGGGGGCCAGCGAATGCGAAAGAGTCAATTAGAGTGGGCTACTCTGATTGACTCTTTGCTTTTGTAGGCCCCAAAGAATGACTGGCATCTTGCCTTTTCCCCAATGGAGACTTTTAGAATTAGTGCTCCAAACGCAAATTTTTATTTTATTATTTTATATGTTTGGGCTAAATCAAAAGACTAAGATCAGCAGAATTGAGCAATGCGGCAGACTCTTATTAGGTTGTTGGGATTGTCGGATTCCCAAAACCGGATTCGATACTAAATCAAACCCCTAAAACGAATGCGGAAGACATTTCTGGAAAATCACGTATCATCGATCCTAAAGACACCGCATGATTTGAGCGTACCTGTTAGCCACAGATTAAACACCAATGCTGAAGATTGAGGAAGAGAAACCGATCCTATTCGATCCGATGACGTCAATTGCCTTGAAGGGAAGACGGCGTCACCTTTTGTGCACTTTTGCTTTTGGAGGGAGAGAGGGAGAGAAACGTACGCTCTTTTTGCCAAAAGGTACGTTTGTCTCTCTCTGTCCTCCCTTTTATACGTCCCTTCAAAAATATAAAACATACCTCTTCATTGTATCCCTCCATCCATGGGCCCTAATTTTTTTTTTTTTTTTTTTGGTAAGGGTTATTAAATAAAAGGAAAGAGAAAGGACAAGTACAAAAGATCGGGTCCATAACCTATACTCTCAAATAGCTAAGAGTGGAGGGGAACCGATGTAAAAGATGAAACAACCGAAAGCCCCAAAGGCACTAAGATAAGAAAAAACAACCAAATAGGCCAACGGCAAACATCCGCCCTACCAACAATGGCTAAGAACGGAGTACCAGAAGAAACAGGAAAAGGCGGAGACTACAAGATCAACAAGCAAAGAAGACCGCTGGATCGAATCCCCATGCCCTTTGAAGTCTATCATTTCTCGGAGAAGGGTGGACATTGGTGAAGGAATTGGCCTTGTCCCTAACCACCTTAAGGAGGTGATTTTTGAGAGCAGGAATCGCCACTGACTCACCACGGAAGATAATTGCATTCCTCTTCTTCCAAATCAAATGACACAAGACTCCAAAAGAGAACCGAACAATCCTGTGATAGAAATCCTTTCCCATAAGGAACTTCATAGCCGTGCGATCATATCTTTCCAGCATCTATTCCTCCAAGGAATGTTACACTGTGGGCCGGGCTTTTAGGCCCAACATGGGCGGACGAGCCAACTTAGGCCCATCACCTAAAACCATCATCTCCCACTCGCACATGGTGGGCTGAATTCTCTTTACCTCTCTTCAACATTCATACCGGTGAATAATCCGTGCGACCAGCATACTTTGAGAGCTCGTTGTCATACATCTGTTAAGAATATATAGCAGCTCTTAATGAGCATCACATCATGAGTAGATTTAGTATGTAGTACCCTAGATCGATCGATCACATTTATATCTCTCTTGATCTCTTTTAAACAATGATATATATATATATATATATATATATATATATATATTGTATTCACAATTATGATTATCCCAAAGATGTCATAATTGATTAACCAAAGGAATACAAAATTACAATGTGATTCTCCAAATTGATCTTCCTCTTCCCTTCAAACTCTCAATTTCAGTTCAGCTTACTTTTCTAGAAATGTCCCATTAGATTGAATCAACTCATGACCATTGGCAACATCTTAAGATAGCAAACACTAAATAGAAATCTTGAGAATAAGTAAGAGTCATGAGGGGACTAAAATTGAGGAACTCTTTTCCTCAAGAGTCTCACACGACATAAAAGTTGAGATCAAAACTTTTGCCACTCTTATTGGTCATTTCATGCATACGTAGTATGAAATACGTATTACGGTATTAACTCATTTCCCATGGAGCGTATGTCTACACCTTCAATACCGTACAGATGATAGTTCAGACATACCCAATGTCCAACTTGAGTTTACGTATCTACTCATTCACAAAATTCATCAGGTAACTCACATCCGGCATCATAGATGATAAAGTAAAATATGTGGGGTATTTTACTTTCGGACATAATAAGTATTATGTCATCATCTTAACACTCAGTTAAGGCGATATACGTATTTTAAGCTTTAGCTCTCGATTATCACCTAGATAATAAGCTTAAAAATAATCTCATCTCTATTTATCACACAGTAAATAGAGGCGATTACCCGTGTGAGTGGGCTAATCTTATATCTGTCCGACATACTTTCTCAACTTAAAATAATACACTAAGCATTAAGATGCATAAAGATCAAACAAAGATTCATAGGCATTAATAATGAAAAACACAATTTCATCAAATGTGAACACTTCAGGGAAATTACAATCCAGTACATCAGACTTTATGCAATCCTAGAGATTTCATATGGCCACAAAACACATCTCTAGGTATTGGCTTTGTCATAGGATCTGCTACCATTTTATGTGTAGTATGTACTGTAAGTTCACATCTTTTCGTGCAATCATATCTTTGACAAAATTATACTTGGTATCTATGTGTTTGGTCTTGCCATGATATTTTGGATCTTTGGTGTACGCTATTGCTACTTGGCTATCACAATTAACCAAACAATGAATCTGCAGCACTTCCAATAACACCTAAATGATCCAATAATCTCTTAAGCCAAACATCTTCTTATATTGCTGCTGATAATACCACGAACTCAGTTTCCATCGTGGACAAGGTTATACACATTTGTTTCTTACTATTCCAACATATGGTGCCATTATTCGGTAAGAAAACAAATCCAGAGATAGATTTTCTTTCATCTAAATCTCCTCACCAATCAGCATCAGAATAGCCTTAGAGTCGTAGATCCTTTCCCTAATAACTCGGCGTATAATCAGCAGTCCCCTTTAGATACCTCAGTATTATCTTAACGACCTTCCAATGTGCTGGACCTAGGTTGGATTGGTATTTACTCACCATTCCAACTGCAAAACATATGTCAGGTCTTGTACATATCATAGCATACATCAAGCTCCCAACAACACTAGCATAAGGAACATGTTTCATTTGTTCCTCTCTTGTGGAGTCCTTGGACACAATCTATGGCTCAATCCTTCACCTTTTGCAATAGGAGTGTCTATAGGTTTACAATCCCATATCATTCATCTCAAAGTTGGAAGACAACCAACTTTTGACAGTATTGACAAGCTCCATATTACTTCCAGCAATTAGTATATCATCAACATATAATGATATGATCACAAATTGATCCTTGGATTTTTTGATATATACATAATGATCCTTATCTATCATTTTAAAATCATATGCCACTATGGCATTATGAAAACGTATATACCATTGTCTTGATGACTGCTTGAGACCATATATCGATCTCAAAAGTCAACATACCTTTTCTTCTTGGCCTTTCACTATGAAACCAGTAGGTTGTTCCATATATATTTTTCCTCTAATTCTCCATTGAGGAAAGCAGTCTTTACATCCATTTGATGTAACTCAAGATCCATACTAGCCATTATTGCCAGAATTATGCGAATCGAGGTAAATCACACTACAGGAGAAAAATGTTTCTTCATAATCAATTCATTCCTGTTGATTATACCCCTTCGCCACAAGGTGAGCCTTATGCCTTTATATCGAGCCATCAGCTTTACGCTTTATTTTGAGAACCCACTTGTTCCTAATAGCTTTGCGTCCTTTTGGAAGATCAACCAGTTCCAAACTTGGTTTGACTTCATTGACTCCATCTCCTCTTTCATTGGATAAATCCATTTTTCCTTACTAGGGCAATTCAGAGCCTCATTAATATTTCTTGGCTAATCCTCATCTTGCGGAGCAATCATAAAAGTTTCCCTTTCAATGTCAAAACGTCGACGGGGAATACTTTGGCGACTTATTCACCGTATGGGAGATTGTACACTTTGCACATCATTCCCTATTATGCTCCCACTAGGATTAGATAATGATAACGTTGTCTCATTATGTGGTTGCAATTGAGAATGAGTTGAATTCCATTCATCACTTCTCATATTACTCTCACTTGGACGAACTCCACTAATATCATTATCTTGATCCAAGGTTTCAAATAGGGGTAATCTTCCCATATTTTGCCATTCTTAGGAAATTCATCCTTTAAGAATGTGACATCCCGTGATTAAAATTCAGTTATACTCCCACTTTCCTGTTCACCTATGAACACATACCCTTTCAAGTGTTCGGAGTATCTCATTAAAATACTCTTCTTTCTTTTAGGACCCAATTTCCCAAACTTGTGAGAGGACTCATGAGTATAGGCAGCACAAACCCATGGCTTAAGAAAACTTAAGTCCGGTTTTCTACCTATCCATAACTCATATGGAGTGGAAGTAACCTGATTTGGAAGGCACCCGGTTAAGTATATAGGCAGCAGTTAACAACGCATCACTCCAAAAAGTAACAGGTAAGTTAGCATGCGTCATCATGGACCTAACCATTTCCAAGTAGGGTTCTGTTTCTTCTTTCGCAACACCATTTTGTTGAGGAGTATATGGAATAGACAACTGTCTTTCTATTCCTTTTTCACCACATAATTTTCTGAACTCATCAGATAAATATTCTCGACCTCGATCGAATCTCAATGCTTTTATTTTCTTGTCTAATTGATTTTCTTCCAAGTTCATAAACCTTTTGAAACAACTTAATGCTTCAGATTTATGAGAAATCAAATAGACATATCCGAATCAGTATAATCATCTATAAAAGTGATGAAATAAACAGTCTCATGCCTTCCTTTCACATTCATTGTACCACAGACGTCAGAATGGATTAAATGCAGAGGAAATTCAGCTCTTTTACCTTTTCCAAATGGTTTCCTTGTCGTTTTCCCTACTAAGCAATGCTCATATATGGGCAAATCGACTTTTTCAATATTGCCCAACAAGCTCTCTTTGGCTAGTTTATTCATACGATGTTGGCCAATATGGCCAAGTCTAGCATGCCACATAATCACATCATTATCATATGAAGTAGAAGACGTGAAATAAGGGAATAACAAATATTGACATCACTACAATCAACATTTAGTACAATAAAACCATCCAGAAAATGACCACAACCATAGTAGTTTGTATCCAAATACAAATCTACACCGCTATTACGGAAGTTCACACTAAAAAACCAGCTTAACCAACACCAAAAACAGACACTTAAATTTCGACGAATCTCCGGAGCATATAGAACATCATGTAGGAACAAGGTGCGTCCACCACGCATGTTCAATTGGCAGGTGCCAATCCCTTTAACTTCATCTCTGGAGTTGTTTCCGACATAGATCCACTTAGTTCCAATTGGTATTCGTCGGAATTCCACGAAGGATCCTTTATCCTTCGCTACATCGTCTGTTGCTCCTAAATCTACAGTCCACAAAGGATTGGATTCAGCTAATAATGCAGAACTTGACACATAAGCAAAGTTCTCAAATGTACAAGAGGTGTTTACCTTCTTTGGCTCACGACAGTCGTGAGCATAGTGACCCTTCTTGTCACTATTGTAACACCTCACCCTTGACATTTTCTTCACTAGTGGACGTTTTCCTCTATTGTGTTGGTTAACTCTTGATCTCTTGCAATAAGGACTTGATCCTTTGCATTCCCACATATTGAACGAATCAATACGCTTGCGCTTAGAGCTCAAAGCCCTTTCTAAGCTAGAACCAGCATTGCAAATATCTATTTTCGGCTCACATGCCGTTAAGCAGTCCTCTACCAGCTCAAGGTGGCGCACAGCATTCTCAAGATCTTCCATAACATGATCAAGAGCTTCTAGTACTTTTTGCTTTTCCAGCACATATTGAATCTTCATATTCAATATTTCACAATTGTTGCCGTTCATATCAGTAATTACGTTCTTAGTTGTTGAAATCATCGATCTGAACACATCAGACATATATGCACGAATAATTAATGCTTATCATTTATGCATCCACTTTGCATGCACCCATCATATCAATGAATAATTTCAAGTAAGGTTTCAGAATCAAAAGGTCACTACGTTTCCAATCATCCTCCAAAAATCCTAACTTAAAACTATTATTAATATAATTGTCTTATGCGAAATAAATTATATGAAGTTACAAAAACTTCTATGAACTACCCACAGCAGTCAACAATAACATAAAGTAAATAATATCTAACATCCAATAGAATAACAATGCTTTCACATAATACAACTATCAATTACACTAAGTAATATATACAAAGAAAAATATCAACATAGAAAGAGATATTCAACACTCAAAAACATCTCAAACTAATCTAAGAAATAAATAGGGAAAGTCCATTCTAATCTATCAGTCAAAATATCTGAGAAATTTGAAGACACATTTGCCAACCATGGAAAATTTTTTGGAGAGCTTTCATGTCGCTCCAAGGCGCATTGACTCGCGCCATGTGGCGCTCAATCTAAGGGTTGAAGTTTTGGTTAACTCAATCTTATAGTACTCTCTTTACAAAAGCTACCACTAGCCTCCTATAGCCGGGACCACGTTAACCTCCCATAGCCGATCTAACACTTTTGCCATTTAGGTGGAAGAGTGTTCATCAAAGCCTGGCACCTTCTCAAAATCCGGCATAAGATAACCATTCCAGATGATTTCCTATATCATCTGATTGACCCTGACCACGTGTGATACTAAATCACCATCATGCCACCGATAATCAGCTAACTCTTTCATCAGCCTTTTAAGTCTTGCTCTTCCTTCGTCCGTTCTTGGGAATGTAGGTATCCGTGCATAACGCATTATAGTTCCTACAACAAATGCATAACTAAAAATGGATCACTTATAATCCATAATAAACATAATGGAAAATACATAATTTTCCATGATTCATGCAACAAATGCAGAATAAAAATGGATTACCTCTAACCTACACAGACATAATTGAAAAAGAAACAAATTCCTTTTTTTTTTCCCGGTCAACGGTCAACGGTCGTCGGTCAACGGTCAACGCCGGTCAACGGTCAACGGTCACCGGTTGTCGGGCTTACAGGTCGGACCGGATGGACCGGACGGACCGGTCGGGCCGGACGGACTGGTCGGGCTAGTCGGATTGGTCGGATTGGTCGGGCCGGTCGGACCGGGTCGGACGAACCGACCGGCATGTGTCGCGCACGTGCGTGTGCTGACGTCACGCAGACATCAGCCGGCATGTGCGCGGCACACGCCAAAGCTTCCGTGCATGTTGGGTCGGGTCGCGGTCGGGTCGCGGCGGTGACCGCCGACCAACGGCCGCCGGCGATGACGTCATCCCGGCGGTTAGCAATCGTTGGGTGACGTCACGGTGACGTCAAGACGCTGCGGCTCGTTGGCCGGCGGCGGCGCGCACGTGCCGGTCCGTCACCGGCACGTGTGGCGCACGCACTGCCGAGCCGAGCCGCTTCAGGGCGCGTGGCGCCCACGCGCATAGAAACTTGAAAAAATGGATGACCAAAGTGCTCGGTGTCGGGATTTTGCGCCCCGATCCGTGTCGGCCGAATATTTTCGCGAAAATTCAATCAAAAAACATGAAAGGGGTCAGGAAAACATGAACTAGGGCTCTGATACCAATGTTGGGATTGTCGGATTCCCAAAAACCGGATTCGACACTAAATCGAATCCCTAAAACGAATGCGGAAGACAAGCCCGGGAAAATCACGTATCACCGATCCTAAAGTACACCACGGATTCAAGTGTACCTTGTTAGCCAGAGATTAAACACCAATGCTGAAGATTGAGGAAGAGAAACCGATCCTATTCGATCCGATGACGTCAATTGACCTTGAAGGGAAGAGAGCGTCGCCTTTTGCGCACTTTTGCTTTTGGAGGGAGAGAGGGAGAGGAACGTACGCTCTTTTTGCCAAAAGGTACGTTCGTCTCTCTCTGTCCTCCCTTTTATACGTCCCCTCAAAGATATAAAACATACCTCTTCATCGTATCCCTCCATCCATGGGCCCTAATTTTGGGGGCCGGGCCTTTAGACCCAACATGGGCGGACGGGCCAACTTAGGCCCATCACCCAAAACCATCATGGGTGTTTGGTAGAGATATCAAGCATTGATCTTTTTGTTTATGTGGAATGAGAAGCTTATTCAACAAACTGGCACTTGCAGTGTTTGTTCCTGGAATGAGGTACGTTGTTGCTGAGCCTACACAAATTGAAGGAATCTTCAAGTGGACCGAGATGGAGGTCCTCCATTGCGTAAAGAATGGGTCTGCAGGGCTAGTATAATGCGATCTATCACGCTTTACTCTTTCTTTCTTTCTCCTTGGTTTTATAAGTCTATTCTCGTGCATAGCACGATAATAATTTTGTTTTTTTGTTTTTAGAAACAAAAAGCAAAGGAAAGAGAATTTCCTTATGCAACGGAGGATCTACATCTTGGTCCACTCTAAGATCTTCCTTGGATCCGCGCAAGCTCAACAACTTAACAATGTACCCCAGAAAGCAAAAAGATCGATGCTTGGTATCTCTACCTAACACTCAATAAAAACTTGATGCATTGCTTACGCTACGGAAAAAGCAAGATGCTAGTCATTCTTTGGGGGCCTACAAGTGCAAGGGGTCAATTGGAGCGGCCAACTCTAATTGACTCTGTGTGCTTGCTGGCCCTCAAAACATGAGCAAGGCCACTTTAAATTTTCCTTTTTAATGGAAAGTATAGTTCAAATTGCTCAACTTTTTTCAAATGGGCCTAAAGTCATTTAGAAAGTTGTGCAATTTGGCCTGTAAGTCTAGTTCAATAATATGTTCGCTTTAGATGCTATAGTAAGTTATCAACATGTTCACATGTGTTTAAACTCATTCAGTTAGCTACACTATCGTATATCTAGTTCAAACTTGCTTTCTTTTTCTTCTCGAGCAACGGGAAGGCTTCTTCATGTTCTTTCTTTATGAGAGAGAGAGAGAGAGAGAGAGAGAGAGAGAGAGAGAGAGAGAGAGAGAGAGAGAGAGAGAGAGAGGAATTCTCCAACTACCAATAACTTCCGAGTTATAATGTAGAAGTAGAACTATCTAATTGTATTGCTTGAAATTTGAAGGTCTCTAGAGTTCTAATATGGACAATTGAAAAGTATGATAATTTGACTTCTCAATCAAGCAAGTTAATAATTATGAACATGGAAAAAACAATTTAGACTTTCCTTCATTACAACGTTAATAATCCAACTGAAATTTCCACTTATGATATTTATTGTCTTTAAATTCCTACATATTATTAATTGATATTGGAACTTTCAGATGTGGCATGTGCACAGTATATGTTAAGGGAAAAGGTTTTTGGGGTTAACTAGTGTATAATTATACAAGTTCAGGTTTAGGGGAGGGGGAATGCAAATTAATGAAGAACTTCAAAGTTATGAGGGTAAAATAACATTTTCCCTAAATGTAAGAATGAGGTTTCACGTTCATGGAACCTTAAGAGTGTCATGATAATTTATCTAATTTAAAGTGATTTTCCTCATTTTTAAACGATGTAGTTGCATTTAATCATGGTTAATATTTTCTTCCGTACTTGGTTAAGAAAATTTCCTCCAATCATATCTTTGATTGGTGTCTATATTATGAACTGTAAACTTAATTAAATTTAAATGTGAGTGGTCTTCATATTTGTAACCCACCAATTAGAGGCATAGCATGTGATAAGGAAAATATGGCCCATTAGATAGTAATCTATGATGTAAGTATTATGGTGCATGGAGAGAGAACCTCTAAGGAGTCTGTGAGAAATTTTAGGATTTCCAAGACACTTGTCATATTATTTCATTAAAGTTCATAAGTTAAAGAAAATCAAATTGTTGATGTTCTAGCGCAAGAAAAGAAGGTAATGTTTTTTGGAGCTTAGAATTAAGCTCATAAAAATCTATTATGTCCGTTGTATAGATCTAAAATAGATATAGTGAATCTAATTTGTTAGATAAATGTAAAGTAATGCTCCAAAGCACTTTCATTGAGTGGCCACTATTTTAGATTCACCGCATCTATTTTAGATCATACATTAGACAATATTTATTTTATAAGCTTAATTCTAAGCTCTAAAAAATAATGTTTTCTTTTTTCTGCGGGAGCACATCTGCGATTTGCTTTTCATTAACTTATAATTTTAAGAAAAAAATAATAAATTTAGGACGCCAAAAGTAATAAATTTGATTATCGAACACTGATTTTCTTACTTCTTTTTTTCAACTTTTGGCCCAAATGTTATCAATACTATTGCCTTTGCAGTTTTTTTTTTTTTAATACTGGACAACTTATTATAATGATAAATAGTTTAATTATGGGATCTCTTGTTATGCTTGTCTTTAATTTTTCTTGAGGCAATCTGCAATTTTTAAAAGGAAGCTAGCAACACAAAATATGACAGTTGAGAAATTAAGAAAAAAATGAGAAAACAAAAAGCAAAGTGAGTTAGGTGTCGATAAAGGCACATCAACTCCTCAGAGGCTCCCTCTCCATGCACCAAAATACTTACATTACAAAATATTGTCTAATAGGCCATGCTTTCCTTATTCCACATCATACTTCTGATTGATGGGTTACAAGTTTGCAAAAAACTCGTATTTAATTTTACTTAAATTTACAGTTCATAACTTGGACACCTATCAAAGGTATGGTTAAGAATCATAAATGAAGAACTAGAGATTTGTTAAAGTGACCATTAAAAGCAAATAGCTGTGTAAAATTTCTATGTGGATGTGCTATGTGACTCAGCCTCATGTGAGGTTTACCCACTTTATATGTTTGTGCGCTTGCGCTTTGATGGCATCAACGAGTACTTTAGGCAATTACAAAGTTTTCTAGCCACAAATGCAAGCTTCTATAGCCTCGCATAGCTCCAAAACATGAGATCAATCACCTATGAGGAAATAACGAGGTGTTAATCCATTTCAGGAAGCATGAGTAATTTGAGTTGTAGGCCGATTTTCGCACAACCTGTAGATATGTGTGTGTGTGCGCGTGTGTATTTGCTAATAATATTTCTTATATGATTCTTGATGTATTTGATATTACATATTTAAATATTTATTGACTTACATACTGGAGAAGGAAGAAAAGCAAATAAGAAGAAGGGGCTGGTGCCATGAGACAAATTTGACCAGCTTTGAGCAAATTAAATGAACCTCTGTTGGAACGGTGGAGTTTGAACAGGTAATGCCGTGTCTCCGTCCAATTTTTCTATAATTTCCTGTTTCAATTTTGTTCAACTTGAATTTGTGACCTTTATTCCACGGCAAGTTTAACATAGTTATTGTCTCAAATGGATTACGTCTTCCCGAAGGCACAAGTTCAAGACGTGGAAAAGCTCGAGAAATTCAACGCTTTCAACCACAGGAGATGGAGCACGAAGATGTGCTGCCAATTGATTGTTGCACAGTTTGGCTATGCTCTAAGAACTACATGTACGAGATGAATCTTCCAATAGGGAACTCATCGAGGTCCAAAGAAGTGAATGGAAAATGACCGAAGCAGCCTATTCACGATCCACGACGCAATGGACAACTCTTTTTTCAACATCCTCACATGAACCAATGGCTAATGATGTTTGGAAAGGCGTCCGATAGAGACATGTAAATGAGAATGCTGGTAACATCTTTCTTGGTTAACAAGTACCTCGATTATAAAATGATCATTCTATGCCTATCACCGATCAAGTCAACGAATTGAAAGATATTGCAACTGCGTATGCAGATGCGGATGAATCAATCTCCAAGACTTTTCTCGTTTCTATTATTGTTGGTAAACTTCCATCTTCATGGAAAGACTACCAAAAGCTTTTAAGCATTAGAAAGAGTCTTTTGAGTTTGGATCGATCACTTCAATGCATTTAAGTTGAAAGTTAGGCCAGAAATCATGATGTATTTGAAAACCAAGCAAAAAGTGAACAAAGTTCATGATGTTGAGGAATCGGCATCTAGTAATTTTAGGGAATTTTTGAACGAGACTTGCTTTCGGGAGTGGCAAAATGGATCATGGGGCTCCCTTTTGCTATGACGAAAGAAGAATGAAGCCGATTTGGCGGAGGACAATGACGTGGTTGCGATGATCATGGGGGTTCTCATGGCGAACGATGATGAAGGTTGGTGGATTGACTCCAGCGAAACTTGCAATGTTATTCCCCACAAGACGAAAAATATTTACGCTCTCTCGGACAACCCTGTCAATGAGTCGCTGATCCGTCAATATTAGGTTACCAAAAGTTAAGTTTTGTGTGAGTATTCTATCCCAAAGACAATGAAGGAATTCAAGAAGTTTGATACAAGATTACGTGTACGTGTATGCCCTGTGAAGAGATGACATGTTGTTTCCAGGAGCCCATAATAGCACTAGGCAACAACTCTATCAATGATTTAGTGCATGGTACCGACTTAAATTGATATCTATTTGTAAGATTTAAGAGGATTTCGCTACTTGCAAATTGAGCTATTTGGTCCTGGCAAAGTGAAAGATAGACAAAAGAAAAGAAAAGAAAAAAAGAGACAGTTTTATGATTTTCTTTGGTACTTAACTTAATTTTGACATCCCAACACGTCGTTTATTCTGATTTCGCTCAACATAACATTGCCAAATTAATAGGTATAAATTCCCTCTTGAATGTGAAATAGAACTCATCCATTTCCGATGGAATCAAGTGAGAGAACGGAGAATTGAGCTTAATTGATTTGGTATGATATTAAGGAATGAAAAGTCGAATTCATGATAATTGAAGGTACTTTATTAGAGGAGAAAATAGTAATTCCATCAAAAGAGTAATTTCATGATTACAAAATATTTCCTACAACCCAGTTAGACAAAATTCCTTTCCACTTATACTGTTGATTGCGGGTTACAAGTATAGATCTCAAATTTAATTTTGATTAAATTTATATGCAGCTCATGTCCATAATTTATAACCCACTAATAAGAGGTGTGGTTGAAGAAAATTCTGCCTTTATAAAATTGGCTCGTTGAGTGTATCAAATGTTGCATTGGTCTTTGATGGGTGGGCTTAAACGACCAACAAAAATTTGATAAATGCAAACTTTGCAAATCAATTTTGCTGACTACCCTTTGAGATCAATAATCGTAACATCATCTCTTTGACGTAGACGAACTTAGAAACGACGGCATGGCAAAAAAGCTGCTGCTATATAGGGATGCTGTACAATATTGTGTAGACCGAAAGAGAACTTCCCACGCAGGAACCTTATAAGCAGCCGTTGCTGCCTGCTATCCATTATGTTGAGTACGGTCGACTGATTCGGTTTTGGAGTTTGTGGTGGTGCTGTTGCAACCTGATGACAGTGGCCGTGGAGGAGCGGAGCAAAGTCAGCTGCTATGGAGTGCGGAAGAAGAAGAAAGACCAAAGCGCAAAAAGAACAAATATGTGACAGGCTGAGTTTAAAAAGAACGATGCGACATTTTCACCTAGTTAGACTTGTAATGCATTGCTAATAATTTTGTGACATGGTGCAGAAATCTCTCATAGAGCGAAATTTAATATGTCGAGATACTTATTAGGTAAAGATAAGTTTAGGTATCTAATGAATAAAAGTCCAAGCATTTGCAACATCATTATCTGAAAAATGACTGGCAAGCGTACATGTTGTCCATCATAAACGAAATCAAGCTCACGAAGTTACCTTTTCTATTTCCTACATATGAAATATCAAGCTCACCAAATTTTTCAACGAATGGATCGTAAGAAAGTTCTTTTATTGGGGAGGGAGAAAAAAGCAGTTAGCAGAGGATGACCAGAAGGTAAAAGGAAAACCTTACAAGCCAGGTTCTGGGAGTAAGTCGGAGCAAGAAAATTTCGAAAGCTAAGTTAATTCGCGCTTGTTACCAGAGATCTATCAAGTGATGTTTTAGCCTCAGGTACCACTGACATACTTTAGTGTCCAAAACTGGAAAAAGTCCTAAATCTACGGCTTCTCTTTGACCAAACGTATACTAGAATGAAATCCTGGTGATTGAGAAGGATCTCTTGAGACTGACTGGGAAAGCACTGATCATAAGATGCGGAACGTGAAGAGATTTGAAGTAAGGAAGAAGAATAACCTGATCCATCCTCGGCTTCATCCAAAAATTGAAGAGAGAGCTTGCCTTACTCTTCCAACTCCTGAAGACCATCGAAGCCAGCAATGTACGTCTCTGGACGAGATTGAAGAAACTGGGAGCTTTGACAGTAGGTACTGTTGGAGTTGGAGGAAAAGAGAGCTATGGCTGAAATCTGGAATTTGAAACGAGAAAAAAGTGGGGGAAAAAGGTTGAAGACGATGGAGTATGCAAAAGATTAGATGGAAAGGTGAAATCTATGCTCTGATGTCAAGGATGCGATCAACGTCCTCTTTTTGTCATGAAGCTGCTTCGCTTGCCGGAATATATTAACTAGGATCCCTTCACTCATTTCATGATCACCCCTTTCTTCTTTAATTTTTTTTTTCTTCCTGCTGTTTGTCTTCGTCTGCTCTTGTTCTGTTGCAACAAATGGGAAAAAGAAAAGAGAATACTGTAAAGCGCCCCTGTTTTCCTCTCCTGCAGAATTGGAAGAGTAATGGACACTGACTATGGAGTTCCATTTTAATTCCATAAACAAGAACCTATATGGGCCATGGACGTCAAAACTCAAGACCCGTGTACAAGTTTAGAATGCCAAATAATGTGAATTGAACATACTACGCTGTACTTCGGTACTTAATTAACTAATGCTAACAATCTCATGATGGGGACGAGCGAATTTGATTTTACCATAAGGGCGTCCAGAATAGACATTTGAATCGTTGACAAACACTTTTTTGACATCTAGTCAGCAACTGTTGTAGCTTCCAAATACGTTCTTTCTTGAACAAAAGAATTTCGAATGGAAATCGTTGAATATTGACTTAGTTCATGCCCAGTCCTGATACTCCGCATGTACGCCCTCGGTTTCTAATGTTAAGATGTTCATAAGGAACTCGCTGTCAAGTGTCAATCCTTCAAAAAATCAGGAGTTGGATGGATATTATTCCATAATCTCAAGCTGCTTGAATTGTCAAGAACAATATTTACAGGTTGCAACCTTCATAAATTGCATCCATTCAACAAGCTACTTCAGAAACTGAAAAAATTATCACTATAAACACACATCTCGTGTCAGTCGTCGCTAATAGTTTTGTCACATGGTGCATGAGTCTCTCATTGAGCAAAATTTAGAACGTTGAAATACTTGTTAGGCAAAGATAAGTTTAGGTGTCATGATGAATAAAAGTTCAAGCAATTGCGATGTCAGTATGTAAAAAATGATGGGCAAGTGAATATGTTATCCATTATGAATGATATCAAGCTCACAAGGTTACCTTGTCTATTTCCTACATATGAAAATCAAGCGGACGAAATTTTCGATGAATGGATTAGACCTCTTCTCATGAGCCTTTGCACCCCGAGGAGGGAAACCAGTAATTGCAAATATGTCGAGGAGGGTGGTCCATAGAGGCCCAATTAGCAGAGGAAGAGCAGAAGGTAAAAGGAAAACCTAACAAGCCAGGTTCTAGGATTAAGTCGAAGCAAGAAAATTCTAAAGCTAAGTCGATTCGGGCTCCTTCCTGGAGATTTATTATGTGAGGTTTTATCCTCAGGTACCACCGATAGAATTTAGAGTCCAAAACTGGAACAAGACCTAAATCTACAACTTTTCTTCGACCAAACATATGCTAGAATGGAATCCTGGTGAATGGAAAGGATCTCTTGAGAATGACTGGGAAAGCACTGATCATAAGATGAGGAA